>NC_133773.1:50541947-50545752 GCF_003597395.2 Chelonoidis abingdonii | reverse complement strand
GCTTCAGAAATCGACGTTAGCCTCGGACCATGGACACACAACGCCGAATTACTGTGCCTAGTGTGGCCGCATGAAATTGAATTTATAATATCAGTTTTATAAAACCGATTTTAGCTAATTCGATATTATCCTGTAGTGTAGACGTGGCCTACGTGTCACTACAGATGCTGGCAAAGGTCAATTTCTCCCCTATATTGTACAAATTTCCCTCAGGAGTATGTTTCAGTGAGATTCACTGAACAAAACTCACATTGTGACGCAGGAGGGCTGAAGGGCCAGAGGTCCAGACTAAGGAGGTGATGCAGCCACATGGTTTATCCTGGGGGAAGAGTGGGATTCTAAGGGGTCTGGCACAGTGAAGGGGTCCTCCAGAGACTGTTCCAAAATTAGGGCCATAGCACTGATCCTCTGGATCAGTGACAATTGGGTATAACATTTAGCACAGGTGCCAACTTTCCTTGGCACCGGTGGGTCTTCGTATCCCCTGGCCCTGCCCCAACTCTGCCCTTTCCCTACCCCTATTGGACCACTCCCCAAATCCCCCCCCCAGCCCCGCCTCTTCCCTGAGTGTGCCAGGTTGCTCCTCTTCCCCCTCCCTCCCACTGCTTGCCATGTGAAATAGCTGTTTCTTGGCTCAAGCACTGGGAGGGAGGAAGGGAGAGAGGAAGAGGGGAAAACCAGGATGCGACAGCGTGCTCAAGGGAGGAGGCGGAGGTGAGCTGGGGTGGGGTTTGGGAGCAGGCAGGGAGTTGCTGGTGAGTGCAGAGCACCCATCAATTTTTCTCCATGGGAGCCCCACAAGCAGCCCTTATGACATTTAGCATCATTAGCTTTCTTAACTGTTTTCCCCAGAAGATGCCTTCTAGGAGCATACAGTCATAAAGGAAAATCTTGACTGGGAGAAACACCATTTAATCTGTAGCAAAATTCGTCCCAGGGGATGAGTCTCTGAGTCTCTCCAACCTAGCCTACAATTGGGATCTGGGGACTGATGTCAGGCAACTCTACTGAACATGTATCAGTGGGAGGTCACCAATGTGCATATATGGGAAATCGGTTCTTCCCAGGAGTTTGGCAAGGAGCAATAGGCCAAATATGGGATCTGTTCTAGAAAGTAGCTCTCCACCCACCCATTGAAGTACAGTCATCCCCTGCATAAAGGTGACAACTATTTAGCAGGGCATAGTAGAATTGCACGGTATGTTACGACAGGAAGTGAAGAATAATATATTAAGCCGGAAATTTAGGAAACCAATCGAGGGTTGAATTATAATTAGCCAAGCGAGGATTGAATGCAATTTCACAGGGTGAAATGTCCACATAACTGTTGTTTTTTTCATTTCAAATGATCCAAACCTCATTAAACAAAGCACTACATTTGGAAATAGAGTGAATATCTTTCATTTTCCCTATGATATTCTGATTAATACAAGTAATTAATTTAACAAACTATGGTAATTTGCATAATTCATACTTAGCATTATCAGACAATGAACACACTTAAAAATTTAGTTTAAAAGGATTTTGTGCCCACTAATTGCCCCCCTGAATATCTTTGTAGGACTCTTTTACAAAAACATCTACTTAATTTTTGTAACATTTTTCTGCTTCTTCCTATATTCTTACAATAAAAAAATGAAAGACATTGGGTAGATAGAGAATATTAGTCATAACATTTGTGTTATCCTAGTGTTCTTATTAAAATAAAAATATGAGACTGGTATGTAGCTGAACTGCCAGGAAGAGCTAGCAATGATCTAACTCAATGTCTTGTTAATAAAATACTTTATAGGTACAATACCAGAAGTGGTGGCCATTTGTTTATGTTATTCTTTTGTTTCAAAATAGTGACTTGAATGACTGTGTCAGTCAGATACTATTGCCTAGGGTAATATAAGTACCTAAGTAGACAGATAAACAAATAGACACACCATCAAACATGAGATTAGGTTATAATGCAAACTACCAGAGAGAATAGCATGAGAGGGCTTCGGTCTCTGAAATGGAATTGTCAGTCTACTGAACCATAGACTACCTCAGAACTTCAGCCAAAGAAGACATATTATAGCATTTGCTTTTGGTGAGAGAGGATTTGCTATTGAATGAATATATAAGATATTAAATACTAGCCTTTTTAGTATTTTAAGAGCTATGATTTTAACAATAAATTTTATTAATACATACAAGCAGACGGTGAACTTTCATTGTGTTGTTCAGAGGAAAAAATATTTAATATTGAATTAATCACACAAAACTCTAAAGGTTTGATCCTGTGGCTTAATCATTAAATCTCTGGGGACTCAGGTTTTTGTTTTTTCACATTGATGCTTATTTTTTTAAAACTTAAGCATCTGGAAGATTTGTTTAGGCTTTCAGTTAAAAACAATCTCATTCAAAGTATAATTATTCAGAGAGGTATCCCTACTTTTAATATGTAGAGATTGGAGCTGTGGTGTTAAGATCTAGGAATATGCATGCTCACCACCTGTCTATTATTTGGAAGAAAGGTTATTAGTTGCAAGAATTGTGAGTAAGTTTCTCAACTTGCTTTTTATCAGCTTACTATGCTCTATTTGTGCTTAGTTTAGTAAAGGAGCAGGGCTTAATTTGATAATCTCAGGAACAGAGATCCCATATTATTTATACTAAAACTACTAAGACCCTGAGGGAAAAGTCCTAACATTTACAAAACAAGAAAAATCCACCCAGGGATTCTCACCCACTCACATTTTATGTTTTATTGTTTTGTTGGTAATTAAAACACTTATCAAATCCTTGACATTTAGAGGCAGGATTTTCAACAGATCAACTGAGTAGAGGTTCCAAGCTGTAAATAATGTACCTATAATGGTGATATGCTTTGTCAGCTCTGTGCTGACTCACAAATTAATGTTTCCAAACTAACCTGTTTCTATCTCCAATCCCATATTTCAACCTCTCACAACAATTCTATCTGGATGACTTGGCATCATTAACAGGATCAAAAATGAGCTCCTGGAACTAAATCCTCAGCTGATGTCAATGTGCAGTTTCTGAATTTTTATTAGCTGAGGATCTGGCTCCTGATTTCCCCCCCCCCCACAAAATTTCTCTCTCATTTGTAAGGCAGTAAGTAACTGTAAGATCTGAGCATGTCCCCATTTGCCTGGACCCCACAGAGATGCACCTTCCTTGATTTGTTTCAGTGGTAGCCATGTTAGTCTGTATCAAAAAACAAAACAAAACAAACAAAAAACAAACAAAGAAAAAAACGAGGAATCCTTGTAACGCCTTAGAGACTAACAATTTGCAACTCTCAAATCCTATCAATATGTGGAGACATATATCTGTAATCATAGCAAAACTCATGTCCATACCCAGTAACTTCCCTCCATCATCCTTACTACACTTATTTTGAAACCAGTTAAAAGGGGTTATGGGAAAAGAAACCTTGAAAATAGACTTCTACTACAAAAAGCTCTTGCAGCCCATCCACAAGCAAAGTAGCCCCTACCCTTGGGCATTAATCTGTTTATATTTGCATCCATCAGATCATCTATGCAGAATGCCAAAAATAAAGCCTTTAGTCTGGCTAATGAGCTGTGGGAGGAAAAAAAATTCTTCCTGGACCAAAGTGTCCCTTACAGCTATCCCCCTATTCCATTTTGTTTTCTTACAGCTGTCCCCATACTCCATTTTAAAAGCAGCAGAGAATCGTGTGGCACCTTATAGACTAACAGACGTTTTGGAGCGTGAGCTTTCGTGGGTGAATACCCACTTCGTCAGATGCAGGTAGTGGAAATTTCCAGGGGTAGGTATATATATG
>NC_133773.1:50533170-50534950 GCF_003597395.2 Chelonoidis abingdonii | reverse complement strand
CATCCTATACACCCCATCCCTTCGTATTTTATTGTTAAATTCCCACCACTTCCTTTTTCCTTTAATAAAGAAATTAATTGGCACCCCACCTGTGTGGTAATTGCTCCCCAAGATCCCATATATCTGCTGGCAGGGACACAAAGTATGGTGATGATTTTCTCCCTGCATATAAGTTTATAAAAATGATCAATAGAAATGTCTCAGCTTGTGAAAACAATTAGATGACAAGAAGGAAGAAGTAGAAACAGGCAAGGTGTATGTAGTAAGGTTTAAGACAGGGTACGTGTATACTTTCTGGCACTATCCCACAAGGTCACTGTAGGAACAGGGAGTGGGATCCTACTTGTCACCCCCCGGATTTGAGCTGGATTTTGTCTGAATTTATTAATTCTTGAATTAAAGATAAAATGTACTGCCTATATAAACTGTAACTTAAATTTCCTCTGATAAAAATGCAAAAGCTTATTAGAAAAATTTCCGTTAGAAAAATTTCCATTCTAATCCAGAGCACTGACAATAAATCACTGACTCCATAATGTTTAAAATTTAATTAAAACTAAACCTTACAGAATAAATTAGAAAGGCATAAATATTTTGTATTAAGAATACCAAAGGATTATTCTCAGAAGGCACGATGTCAGAAACTCTGCTTCTGTGGAGAGGCAGAGCACTATGTTTTGAGGTTCCCTCAGTCCTATCTTCAGTTCATGATCAAAGACACTTGATAAATAAATGTTGCAAAACAGTCACTACATTAAATATGAACAGAATTTTGTTTAGATGAGCCAAAGCTATTACAATTAGAAACTGCCAAATGCCCCAAAACACACTAATGAGGGCATTTCAACTTAAAAAATATTTTAATTTGTCTATTTTCCACATTCTGCACAGCAGATAATTCACAGCTGCAAAAACTGTGTTCTTCAGATGTTCCAGCTTTCACTTCTGTTGACATTTGCTTTCTCTATAACCAATACTAGAAACATCTGAGGTACTGTTTGTGAAATTTTCAATCTTCTTATTTTATATTCACATTTTATAGATATGAAATATCAAATCAATTATTTTAAGGAAAATGATCTAATTGACATATATTATTACAATCCTTATATCCATAGGGGAACAAAATATTGATCCATTTTACAAGGCAATGAAAGGAAAATAGAGGGGCACTTCAAATTTAGTTTTCTTTTTAAAGCTGACACCTAAACTTTAATAATAATTCTTTAAGCCCATTTTCTTATGCACTTAAGTAACTTTATGAGTAATTTATGTAAATAAGAAGTCTAATTAATTTCTAATGAAGCTGTTCACATGAATAAAGTTAAGCATATATATAACTATTTGCAGAATCGGGGCCCTAGTAATGAAAAACTGTGGTAGATGGTCCCTGCCATTTTAGAGACTACTTTTTGAATATGTAGTCCTTTGAAAGATATGTACTTCATGCTCATTGTCCAGTTCTTTGTAAAGTTCTTGCTATTTTAAAACTACAAATTTCTGATCTGGACCCATACTAAGAAGCCTAGAAAATTAGGGTAGGTTTTGTGTTTGGGTGTTGCTCAGGTCCTTCTCAAGCCTATTACAAAATAAAATAACTATTAACAAAATACATTCGTATGGTCCATTGAGATATGCTGTTTAGTTGTAGCCCTGTCACTCCCAGGATATTAGAGACAAGATGAGTGAGCAAGAAGAGCTCTGTGTGCCTTGAAAGCTTATCTCTGTCATCAACAGAAGTTGGTCAAAGGCAAGATATTACCTCACTCATCTTGTCTCT
>NC_133773.1:50491734-50533070 GCF_003597395.2 Chelonoidis abingdonii | reverse complement strand
AGACGGCCCCGTTTGCATCTGGCAGTGTTTTGTAACTTCCCCCCCTTGCAGTTTCTCACAGGACTGCCGTGTCTGCAGCTGGGGCTGTTTTTGCAGTTTGCTATGCTGTCGAGCTCGTGATGGAAGATTTTTGTAAGAAATCTTGATTTGTGCTGTGCAATTGCACGTGTGTATTCTTAGAGAATAAAGGAGGAAGGTGAACTCAGAAAATCAGCTTTTTCACCTCCTCAGTTACCCTGAAACTTGGTGTCGAGTTTTTCCTTCAGCTACCATCTCCCATTTTTGCCAAAGGGGGTGAAGTTAAGACACCTCAGGAAAGATGGTAGCTCCTGACGGCATAACATGTTCCACCCTGTAGTCACAGAAGGATGGGAAAGTTGGGGGGAGGGGGAAATATCAAATGTGTGTTTAAAAATCAGTTTCTTCTAGTCTGGGACCACAACCATTACTATACACTAGTCATAGTTTTCTTCATTCTTTCCTGTCACAATTTAAAATTGTGTGGATGCCCTAACTCTTCATTTCCATACCCTGTTGCTTTAAAGTTTAACCTTAACTGAATTTCCTGGGCTTGAAATGCTTGTTTGGGGGAAGTCACAACATCTCTATAATGTTTTTACTCTTAAATTAGCAATATGTTAAATTAACTCCAGTTTAATGTTATTTTATCTGTGAATATATTATTATAATATGATATAATGAAAACAAAAATACATTTAGTCACAATAATGAACAAATAAAATATTAAGGTTAGATCTCCATTCCATTTAGACTGGAAATATTACTGTTAGGTCTCCGGTCCATTCACATTACAGTATTGCAATGTGGGGTGAGGTGTTAAAAAAGTCAAAAGTTTTTGTTTTTTTTTAATTAAAAGCGAAAGTGATTTTTTCACCCTTTAAAAGGTGTGGTTTTTTTTCAAATGCTGGAACAAATTAATATTTGGGCAGAGACTAACCATGGGAAGCTTCACCAACCAAAGGCAAAATTTCCAAAAGTTTTAAGTGATGAAAACAGGGAGTTGGAATAGAAACAATAATGTAGCCTTAGCAAAGTGGTTATTGCCATATCTGTTTTAATTATCCTTTGTGGTAGTAATAGTAAATAGTAGTAATCGTAAATAGTTATCCAGCTACTCATTCCAACGGCTCTCATTTCTAGTATGAATTTTCTGATAAATAAGTCATTTATCCCAAAATTTGTGAACCTTTTGGGATTTGTGAACTTGCTCATAGATGCCTGGCAATTGTCTAAATACTCATAAGTAACAAATAAAATGATCCTTGAATCACAACTATATATCATGACAAATTCAGACCTTACAGCTGTGAGACAGTGGTGGAAGGCAGGTATATCAGTGATACAATGGTGAAGGCCCCTTTCCCTAGGAACCGAAAAGAGGTTACCTACATTAATTAGAGACACTTAAATACAATTAAGGGCTTTAGAAACCACTCTTCTGGTGAGAGAGAAAGAGGAGAAATAAGTTGATGCAGGGTTAATGGCAGCAAGGAGAAAATGATTCTCCTAGGTGGAAGGCTGGCCTCCTCCCTATAGGGGAAACACGCACATTAACTTCTGTGTGGGGAAGGACTGGCAACTAGAAGCTAGCATAGTAAGATGATGTCCCAAGGGAAATGTTTCTTTTGTGTTGTGAGTTTGTTTGTTTGTTTTTTGCTTAAGAGAACTACTTGGGCTTACCATGAGCCCCACTTTGTAAATACTGAAAAATGAACAATTAAAAACCTTGAGAGTGGAACTGACTTACTCCAGGCATTCTACCACCAGAGAGAGAAACACTGAGGCCAATGAGGCAAAGGAAGTGCCTTGCCACAATATATTTGGGGTCCTTTTTCATTTTTTACAAGTCAACCAATGCTAATTATAATAGATAAGAATATGGAAAGCTCATTGTCTGTGAAATATGAACAATTACCTCAAGGATATGGTTGGGAAGAATTTAAGCCCTCTTTAACCTACATAAATTAATTTACCACTTCCCTGTACAGTGTAGTTAGTGATGAATATACCTCCAAAGAGAAATGCAAAATCTTGCTTTAGAGCTGCTGCCACAGTATGAACTTTTCAGAATTACCATCTGGTAAAGGAGCGATCTCAAGCTGCTTTGTAAAGTTCAGCTACACAACAATAATGCGCTTGTGTTTGTCCCAAACATCCATAGTTTTGTATGACACCTTATTCATGTGAGGCCAGTAGTCTATATATCTTATTGTCACAGACTAGTAAAGATTGTGCAAACAATTAAATATACATTTCCAGAAGTTACATGGGATTTTATCCTTATGGTTTCTGTTGATTTTAGCAGAACCATGTGGCTAAAAACCTACACTGAAAATTAAGAGCCAGTTTGTAACCTTATTCTAGCTGATGAGCAGCTACTCTCATGAGTCTTCCCACTGAAGTCCCATGGAATTTAGTCAGGTGAATAGCTACACACTAGAGTGAGTAACCGGCGTTAAGGAGTCGGAAAAATTACATCAAGGGTCTTATAGCTTTTATTCACATAGAGGAAATTACTCAACCCTTCTCCCAACCCGCACAACTATTAACACATTGAAGATACCTTCAAATCTCAATCGAATATACAGCTATTTTACTCTATTTCAACATTCTATTTCTACCGCATTATAAACATGATCTTAATTAACCTCTTAGCAAAATGGAGTTCATTGCCTTTCAAAGACAGTCTCATTGAAAAACTATGTTGCACTGTCACTCAAAAGCTAAAGTAATGCTGCTTTATAAAGGGATTTGTGGTAATAAACCTTGAATATTAATAGCTTCTTATGCCATGCTGCTAATACAAGCATATTAATGTAAACTTCATTCATGACTTGCATAGAAGAAAATAAGTGGTGAGAGGGGGAGAAAAAGCAAAAGAAAGGAAGAAGCAAATACAAAAGAGACAAAATACTCTTTAAAGTTCCTCTAGCAAAATGTGTATTTCTCAATAATGCTATGGTAATACAACATCACCTTTGTTAAAGTATGATTAAATGTAGCCTTAGAATTATATATGGTAGTTTAATTTCACAAGCTAGGATTCAGAACTCTCAGTAAGGAAACTGGGAGGTTATCCGTCTACTATATTGACTGCACCACACTGAATTCTTTAAAAAAATCAGTTACATATGCAAAACAAAAACAAAAACAGTTATATATGCATCAAACAGCTGGGCCAGGTCCCCAGCTGATGGCAATCACCATAGACTCATAGACTCATAGACTCATAGGTCAGAAGGGACCAATATGATCATCTAGTCTGACCTCCTGCACAAGGCAGGCCACAAAACCCTACCCATACACATTTATAACAACCCCCAACCGCCTATACCCATGACTGAGTTATTGAAATCCTCAAAATTGTGATCTGAAGACCTCAAAGCTGCAGAGAATCCACAGCAAGCAACCCATGCCCCACGCTGCAGAGGAAGCGAAAAACCTCCCCAGCCCTGCCAATCCGGCCCTGGAGGAAAATTCCTTCCCGACCACCAAATTAGCGATCAGCTAAACCCTGAGCATGTGGGCAAGACTCACCAGCCAGGCACCCAAGAAAGAATTCCTCTCAGTAAACCTCGAGTTCCCATCCCATATCAACATCCCCATACAGACCATTGAGCAGACTTATCTGCCGATAATCCAGATCAGTGCCCAAATTAAACTATCCCATCAACCCCTCCATATACTTTCAACTTAGGTCTTAAAGCCAAATAAGCTTTGCCCCACTTACTTCCCATCGAAGGCTGTTCCAGAAACTTCATCCCTAATGGGTTAAAACCTTCGTCTAATTTCAAGTCTAAACTTCTAATATTCCAGTTTTACCCATTCGTCCTTGGCCTTAGTTAGTTACTAAACTAAATAATTCCTCTCCCTCACCTAACGTTAATCCCTATATATTTATAGAGCAAGCATATCCCCCCCCGGAGCCTTCTTCGGCCAGGCAACAGCCAAGCTCTTTGAGTCCTTCATAAGGCAGATTTTCATTCCTCAGTATCACATAGTAGCCCGTCTCTGGAACCTGTATTTCCGAGTTTGAATTCATCCTTCTAAACATGAGGACCTAGCCAGATACTGCACAACAATATCCAGGTGGGGTCTCATCACGTCCTATATAAGGGCACTAACACCTCCATTCTCCTTGGCTGCAAACCTCGCCTGATGCATCACTAACCCAATGCTTTTAACAGCCATATCACATGGCCGGCTCATAGTCATCTGCTATCAACCAATACCCCCCAAGGTATCTCTCTCTGTTCCGTAGTGAAGCCGTCGCTTCCAACTGATGCGTCCCGCACGTATATCTAAATTCTTATTATTATATCCCTAAGTGCATGAACCTTGCAACTTTTCACTATTATAGTTTCATCATCCTATTACTATATCCAGTTTACAAGGTGGTTCCAGAATCTTCCTGAATAGTATCCCGGTCCTTCTCTGTGTTAGCATACCCCTCAGCTTCGTGTCATCCGCAAAGTTTATTAGCACATTCCCGCTCTTTGTGCCAAGGTCACGAACAAAAAGGTAAATAAGATCGGTCCCAAAACCGATCCTTGAGGACTCCACTAGTAACCTCCTTCAGCCTGACAATTCACCCTTCAGTATGACCCGCTGGAGTCTTCCCTATTAACCAGTTTCCTTATCCACCTTACAACTTTCATATTCATCCCCATCTTTCCAATTAACTAACAGTTTCCCCATGCGGAATCCGTGTCAAACGCCTTACTGAAAATCGAGGTAAATTAGAAATCTACCACATTCCTTGTCTAAGTAACCGTCACCTTCTCAAAAAGAAGGAGATCAGGTGGTTGGGCAGGACTACACCTGTATAGTAGATCCATGTTGCAATTCATCCCCAATCTACCATTGAACCTCAATGTCCTTAACTACTTCTCCCCTTAAAATTTTTTCCTAAACCTTACACACTAACAGACGTCAAGCTAACAGGCCTATAATTACCCGGCATCACTTCTATATCCTTTCTTAAAAATAGGAACACGTTAGCAATTCTCCAGTCGTACGTACAACCCGAGTTTACCGATTGCGTTTAAAAATTCTCGCTAACCTAGGGCTCGCAATTTCACCGCCATTCTTCTTTAATATCCCGATGGAGATTGTCCGGCCCTCCGATTTTGTCCCATTAAGCTGTTCAAGTTTGACCTCTACCTCAGATGCGGTAATATCGCCACCTCAACCATATCCACATTCCGTTTATCATCCCTCCATCATCCCTAAACTCACTCACTAGTCTTATTAAGACCGAGGCAAAGTACTTATTTAGATATTGGCCATGCCTAGGTATCCTTAACCTCCGTTCCATCCTCAGTGTATAGCGGCCCCACTTCTCTTTCTTTGTTTTTCTTCTTATTTTTATGTGGCTGTAGAACCTTTTACTATTGGTTTGATTCCCTTTGCAAGGTCCAGTTCTACACGGCTTTTAGCCTTCCTCACTTATCCCTACATGTTCGACCTCAACAAGGTAGCTTCCCCCTTGCTAATCCCGCCTTTCTCCATCCCTGTAAGCTTCTGCTTTTTTCCTAATCCCCTCTCTGAGTTGCTTGCTCATCCGCTTGGCCTATCAACTCCTGCCCATGGTTTTTTCCCCTTTCTCGGGAGCAGCCTCCGACAGTTTCCGCAGCTGCGACTTAAAGTAATTCCAGGCCTCCTCCGCATTAAATCCACAATTCCTCCGTCCAATCCACTTCCTAACTAATTTCCTTAACCTTTAAAATTAGCCTCGAGAAGTAAATTAGCCCAAGAATCCCAGATCTACGTTTGTTTATCCTTCCATCTAATTTGAATTGAATCATCATGATCACTCGAACCAAGGTTCCCCACCACCATTTCTCTACGAGTCCTCACTGCTCACCAAAACCAAATCTAAAATGGCATCCCCTCTCGTAGGTACTCAACGACTTGATGAAGAAATCCATCCGCTATCACAATCCAAAAAATCATGACACCCTATTATATCTTGCAAGCACTCGCCTCCAGATCTATATCTGGGAAGTTGAAGTCCCCATAATCACGAACATTTCCCCTTAGTTTACTTCATTAAAGACATTAAAGAGGTCTCTCTATCATATCCAAATCAGATCCTGTGCGTCTGTAGCACACCCCCAAGCCACTATCTCAGGGGGAAGCTCTAGTAGCTTTTACCAAGCGTGATTTTATTACCCCCAGAACAGAACTCCGTCTTATACCATTCCATCACTTCTTATTCATTACAGTTCACCTCATCATGATTGATGACAAGGCTACTCCACCACCTTTGCTTTCATCCTGTCCTTTCTAAACAACAGCACATAGCTCAATACCCTGTACTCCAGTCATAGTACTATTCTCCACACCAGGTTTCTGTTATCCCTATAATAATCCGTTCAACTCCTGCACCAGTACTCCAGTTCCTCCATACTTGTACCTAGGCTCCTCGCATAGTGTACAGACATTTTAATTTTTGGCGTTTGGCGTCAGAGACATTCTTTCCCCCCGTCGTGCAAGACCTCTACCACCAGCATCACCGTTAGTCTAGTTTCACTCCGCTTTTCCTCCTTGGGTCAATTCTTGGTCCACAAGGGTATCCCCTCTCACTTCGCCGTTTATTCCCTCTCCAAGGTAAATTCCGGCGGAGATCTCCTGAACATCTCCCAACCATCTCCCCCAACTTTCTAGTTTAAAGCTCTCTTAATGACGCGGCGGCGAGCCTCATCCTAGAATCTATTTCCTCCTACTTAGATGAAGTCCATCCCGATAAAAAATAAAAATAAAAAAAAAATAAAAGCGAACAGTTGTCTGTCCGTAAACGCTTCCCAATGACCGTACATCCCAAAGCCCTCCTATAGCACCACTGCCTGAGCCATCTGTTAATCATCATAATCTGTCGCTCCTTCGTCGCCGCCGCTCTAGGAACCAGCAGAATCACACTGAAATCACCTGAGCCTCGATTCCTTGAGCGTCTTCCCCAGTCTGACATAGTCCCCCTTGATACAGTCCAGCGAGTGACTAGCCGTATCATTCGTTCCCACATGAAGGACAATCAACGGATTCCGTTTTCCCGCTCCCCGCTAGGATCCTTTTCAGCTCAGGTCCACATCCTGTACCTTAGCCCCGGACACAGCACACCTTCTGTTCTCCGGATCAGGTCTAGTTACAGGCCTGTCTCTAAATTCTCTCCAGTAAAGTCTCCAATCACTAGACTGCCCTTTTCCTGGTGACAGTATGATCTCCGGTCTATCCCCCGCACCAGCTGCCGCAAGTCCTCTCGATTCGTGTTCGCCTCCGCAATCCTTCTAGGCTCATACTTGGGTCGCCTCCATTGACTCCCCTCCTCTGCAGGACTAGCCGCTCGCCTCTTTTTCCTTGCCCTCTCTCCTTCAGACGAGCACCTGATGTTGCTCCATCTCATTATCCAACTCAGCAAACCTTTCCTGAGTTCTATTTCTCCATCGCTGGCCCGTCTTTTCCTCTGCCTCGGTTCTCATGCTTCAGCGCATGCAGTCCACCGTCCGTCCATTTCCTCACACCAGCAACTCCTCAGAATTCTTGGTCCTGCTTCATCTGCTCGTCTGATCTTATCCCCTGTGCATCATCATGTCTGTGTTCCATCATCTGCTCAAAACCCCCTTCTAAACTCAGCAGAGTTTCCACCTGCATCTCCAGTCCTCTTATCTTTTCTTCCAGCAGCTCTATCAGGCGGCACTGTCATGCAGACAAAACTCCTTCAGTGCCGCCTCCCAGGACCATGTACATCGCCACACCTACCGCATCCGGTCATCCCAGTGTGTTCTCTACCTGCTGCCTCTGTCTCAATCATGCCCAATTTCACTCAACTTCTGTGCCTGCAGTCCAAAGCCTCACATCCCGCACCACGCCACACGCAACAAGGCCTGGGCTGCTGCAGACCCTGAGCCCTTCCCTCTTCTGGCTTGTTGTTCTCTGCTTTAGGCTCCTCTGGAACCTCCCCTGGGAACTTACCCACGAAACTCCCCTGTTACAGAAGCTCGTTAGCTGTGCTGTGCTGCTGCAGCTGTCTGTGTCGCTGCCTGAGTGCCTGGCTCCTTATATAGGACCCCTAATCAGGTAAGCCCTGCCCCCAACTCAGGGCTCAGCCTCGCTCCCAGCACACGGCCCCTAGCAGCCTGCACACACACTCACTCACACACACCATAGCCCATTGATTTCAGAAAAGATATGCTGATTTACATCAGCTGAAGATCTGGGCCATATACCGATCTATTGTCAAACAAGCTCTGTATTAGCATTTGATCTTATGTTGCAAACTTGACACAATATAATTTAGCAGCACTTAAACTTTTCTTAATGCAGCTTTTTTAAAGGCAGTAAGTCTAGTTCTGATTAAAATAATTGACAGCACTTGAGACTAAATTGTTTTTGTTTACCCACAGTCTAAAGGTAGAGACTGAAGAGTTAATAATAGGCTTTTCTCACATCCGTGTGTGTCAGACTTCAATTTGAAGGACCACTGCATAAGGCCATAATTATTACTCACACCATTTAACGGCTGAACAAAGGTTATGAATTGGTTTAACAATGAATATATACATACAGGGCATATATCTGGCTGAAGCTGTAAGTATTCCAACTGGTATTTTCCCAAATGGTATTTGAATGTTAATGGGTTTTGTATGACAAATTGCAAACACCAACTGCTTTATAGTTGTACAGTACATTTATTATCCTGGCATTAAATACTTTTTATCCCCTTGATTCTGAATACAGCTTTTTTATATAGCATTATTGAAAAGCAAAGGGATTTGAGGCAACATTTATATACTGGGGAACTAAAAATGCAAGCTATCATTTACAGATGTATTAGTATGCCAATGTTTCCAGTATTCGGCTCTGAATCTGAGCTTCTAAATAACCTCAGATTTTCATCCAATTTTGCTGCAGTGATCTGATCATCTGGATAAAGGATGCTTATCACCTTGAAAGTGGCTTGCAATATCACAAGATTCAGTCCTACCATGTGTGTGCTCCTTACACAATTTATTTTATTTATTACTGCTAGCTATGTTCAAATACTGATCTGATTTTATTTAATCTGTATCAAGTCAATATCGTGCTCATGAGAAGTGATGTGCTAATATGCAGAGACAAGGTGCACCCAGGGCAGTGACAGTGCAAGCTATTTTTATGTCTGGAGGGATCAGTTGATGAGTGGCAGACTAACTTAGTTTTCAGTGAATACTAAGGATTAGACTGTGGCATGTGGCCACAACACTGTGCAGTGTGGAGATGCCATGCCCCAGGGAGAACTTAAAGAAGGATAGTCTCAGTAAATACAATGCTCATGCCAGTCTGCCTGGGCAGCTAGCTCTATGGATCAGCGCAGGGAAGGACTGACATACCACCTCATCATTCTGTCCTGCCTGAGGAGATTTGCGTCCCCCATGGGAAGAGGATGAAGGGAGTAATTATTATGCGCAAGTCTTGTGCAATACTCACTAGGGCAGGGAAAGCGCCTTTTACCCCCATGAATCCATGTAAAGACCAGAGGCAATCTGGCCCTAAATCCTCTACTCTGTCTTCAGGGATTGTAACTACTTCTGATTATGATATTGAAGGTTTCTATTATGTGCAAGTTTGTTCTCTCCCCCGCTACCCACACTCTGAGGTGCATAGACCATCCACCAGTTTCTGCCATTTATTTCAATCTTGTGCTGGTCTGCTCAGGCTTTTAAGTGTCTCATTGCTGGATTAGGCTTCTTTCTCCATTGTTCTGCATAATATTTCTTGAGGTTGCTTTCTTTTTCCTTTTTGAGATATTATACATATTACCACTTTATGTGGAAGTTACGTTGATGGTTCCCTTACAGGGTTTCCTAAATATGACAATCATTGTTTTCTTATCATATCTAATGTTTTAGATTGGTTAGTTTTACTTAAAGACACTTTCCAATGGCCTCTGAAGATCTGCAGGCATTTTCTTTGGAATGAGATGATCTTCTTATCAATTTCTGTTTTAGAGTTCCATGACTTTACTCCATAAAGAAGGACAGACATGATGCTGGTGTTAAAAATTCATATTTCTGTATCAGTTTCAACAATGCTACTTTTCCAAATCATTTCAAGTTTATGAAATTTGTTTGATGCTTTTGATATTTGTTGCTTGGCATCTAGCAGGTTTCTCCATCCCTGCATCACTCCCTAGAGGGAGATAAATAACTTACTTCTTCTAGTGTTTCTTTGTCCACTCTAATAGTTATTTTTGGGACTTTGATAAGCATATATTTTGTCTTCACCTTCTTGCCGAACAAGACAACTTGTTTTGCTATACCTTTGCTTACATTAAGCAAGTTTGTTCAGTAGGAACTAAAGATCACCAACTCATTTCCTGAATGCTACTAAATAACCATTTGATGTTAACTTTTGGATGTGATTGATGACATAGAATAGATTCAAACAGATATCCTGTAAGCGAAAGTGCAAGCAATACTATGCCTACTTGCCTAGGTGAAATGTTCAACCCTTCCGACAAATAATTTAGCAGAACTACAATCACTTTAGTAGAGAACTGCACAATGATCATGACAAGAAATAGCATGTTGGAAGCATTACATGCTATACATTATTAGAAAACACAAGACTTTAAGGAAAATGTCTTCCAATTTTCCTAAGTGTTCAGAGCAGCTTGGCAGAATTATTTAGAATAAAGTTGTAATTTTACCTACAGTGTGAAATTACCAGCTGTCAGAGCAGGACTTTTTAAAGTCACTGTTGAATGAATTTGTTTTAGTCATATCATCAGTGACCTTGAATGCTTTTCAGACCAGAAATTCTTCTTTTCTGAGTCATCTACACACACACACACACACACACACACTGCTTTAACCAACCTCTTTGTGACATGAAATTGGCTTAAGTCCAGCATTTTAAAAAAATTGTACAGTTTCCAAAGGATTTTGTGTTGCCATCTTTCAGTATGTATTGCAGATTATTTTTTTCCTCACTGATCTTTACTTCATTGAATTTCATCTTGGGGGATATGATCTGCTGAGTACTACATTGCTACAATGTCTACTTATAGTACAGATTGGCCTTTATTGATATATTCTGGCATGTGATAAAGTTCAGGACTATAGATCTGAATTGTTTATGTACCTGACTCAAGATTAATTGTCTTTACAGTCTTCATTTGCCATTCTAGAATACATACAATTTTGTTTCTCTGTAACAAGTAATCTTTTGGATCTAGGATTCAATTTTTCAAACATGTCACAGTACTTAGCAATGCTTAAAAGGTAAGATTCTGTACGTGGGATGTAAAACTTTTTGTTGTTGTTGATTGCACCCTTCTGGAATATTTAACCTAGCAGGAAAGCAGAACGCAGTGAAGGAGGTGGGATATGGTGGGGTTTTGTTTATTTGTTTTTTCCATCAAGATAAACAAATTATGAAAATGTATTAACGATAGTTGCATCTTTTGTGAATACTTTCAGGTAAGCATTAATATTTCTCATGTAAACACTTTATAGTGATTTGAATATATCATTATTATTAAAAATAAAGCAAAAATTAATAAATAATAAAAAACCCTAATATAGACGTGGTCAGGTAGCAGACATTTAATGTAGATTTTCCATTTTCATGCAGTATTAGGACAGAAGACAATTATGTTTATGAATTGGAGCTTCTTTGTGAAAGTAAGCTGTCTCATTGTCTTCTGCAAAGCCTGCCCTATTTTATACTCAGAGGCTTACAGATCAGTAGAAATATGTTATCATAAGCATTCCCAAATCTGGACCTTAGCGTCCAGAAATCTGGGTGCCTGCATGAACCCCTCTAAGCTTAATTACCAGCTCAGATTTGATCTCGCTGCCACCAGCCAAAAATTCCAGGGTTTTGGCTCTCTCTGGTCTCCCAAACCCTTCCCTGGGACCCCAAACTCAAAGCCCTGAGTCTTACCACAAAGGAAAATAACCCATTCCCTCCCCCTCTGCCTCCCCAGACTTTCCTCTCTGGCTAACCTGAGAGTATACTGACATCTTTACATCACAATACCAAGAACATGTCTCCTCTATTTCCACAAAGAGACAAACCCCAAATAACAAGACCAGAAATGATTCTATCTTTCCCCTCCCACAAATTCCCTGGGCTGCGACTTTACCTCCATAGATCTAAACAAAAAGATTCCCCTCCCCCTTCGTTCTACCTGCCAGAGAGAAAAACTCAAACAATTAAAAAAGTCAAAGCTTTTATAAAAAAAGAAAAAACACCATGAACATACTCTGCATCAAGTTGACAATACACCAGGGCTATACTTAAAAAAAAATAGGAATAAACGCCTAATTCAAAAATACAATTAAACATTCCAGCAACTCCACACATGAATACAAAAAAAAACAATAACAGCCTATTGTTTTTTCTACCTTTTACTTACAACTTTGAAACTGAAGATAGAGTTACAGATAGAAAAGATCTCCTCTCATAGCTGAGAGCCAGACAAAGACACAGACCAAAAATTGCTCCCCTGAGCTTTGAAATCGTTTCCTGATGGCTCTGGTCAGTGTTTGGTTCCCTTTGGGTAACCTTTAAGTAAAAGAAACTTAACCCTTAGCTATCTGTTTATGACACATGTGCTTTCAGGTGCTATATTATGATGACTTATCTCTGGGCACATCTTTAAAGCCATTGGTCTTTTTGAGTAAACAGTAAAACAATTACTTTTAAAATAACCTTTTTGCATGATTTTTAAAATTGTCATTTAATTTTTTTGTTTGATATGTGGCAAGTCAATTAAAGCTTGGATTTGAAAAACAAGAACTATAATTATTTCATTTCAGATGAAGAAGGGTATTTCCACTCTAACTAAATTGCATTTATACTTGAGGAAGGTGGGGAATAATATTTAGCAACCATATTGCTTTCTGAGACAGTAGTTAATCAGAGCAGAGAATTTGTATATTACTATATGTGTATCGTGAGAAATGCACATCTCTTCTATATGATTTCTATAAAGATGATTAGTCAATCACAGTACTAGGTTCTGCATACTTTTCAGTTTCAGAAATGACAGGACAGCCTTAAATCCAGTCCCACTTAGAGTGAAAGGATTGGCATAACTGAAAGCTTAATATTCATACATGTGGATATTATACCCCTAGCACTCTGGCTGAAAATCAATTCAATTCTGTATAACAATTATCTGACCAGTGTTACATTGTTCAGAGTACAAAATCCCACTTACGATTGAATAGATTGCTTGCCATGTAACCTGAAGCATGGAACTGAAATCTCTATTGCAGATGCCTTGGCAACATGCCCAAAGCAAACTCATCCATTTGCCCGAAGGTGTATGATAATGACGCTTTTTATTTACTGGTGAACTCAAGAGTTTGCTTTGGCATATGACAATCTAAAAGTGTGATGTTTATCCACATGACTGAACTTGTCTGAAACTTCCACTAAATCTCTCTAGTATTTCATTCTCCCTGTAATCCTCTCCCCCCCTTAACAGTCTTCTGGCTCCTGAGTAATTTTGATTGTTGAAATATAACAAGTTTAAAAAAGTATGGATTGGATGAATGACTATAAGGTGGATACAAAGCTGGCTAGATGGTGTGCTCAATGGGTAGTGATCAATGTTTCGATATCTAGTTGCCACGCGGTATCAAGCAGGTGCCCCAGGAGTTGGTCCTGAGGTTGGTCTTGTTCAACATCTTTATTATGATCTGGATGATGTGATAGATTGCACCCTCACAAGTTTTCAGATACACTAAGATGGGAAAGGTAGATATGCGGGTAGGATAAAGGGTCCAGAGTGACTTAGACAAATTGGAGGATTGGGCCAAAATCTGATGAGGTTCAACAAGGACAAGTGAAGAGTCCTGTCCTTAGGATGGAAGAATCCCATGAACCGCTACACACTGGGCACTGACTAGCTAGGCAGCAGTTCTGCAGAAAAGGACCTGGGAATTACAGGTGGATGAGAGCCTGGATATGAGTCAGAAGTGTGTCCTTGTTACCAATAAGGCTAATGGCATATTGGGCTGCATTAATAGGAGCACTGCCAGCAGATCAAGGGAAGTGATTATTTCCCTTTGGCATTGGTGAGGTCACATCTGGCATATTGTGTCTAGTTTTGGGCCCTCTCCCTCTACAGAAAGGATGTGGACAAATTGGAGAGAAGCCAGTGGAGGGCAACAAAAATGATCAGGGGGCTGGGGCATATGACTCACAAGGAAAGGCCGAGGGAACTGGGCTTGTTTAGTCTGCAGAAGAGAAGAGTGAGGGGGGATTTGATAAGAGCCTTCAACTACCTGATGGAGTTTGGCTGTTCTGAGTGGTGGGCGATGACAGATCAAGAAGCAATAGTCTCAAGTTGCAGTTGAGGAGGTCTAGGTTGGATATTAGGAAACACTATTTCACTAGTAGGGTGGTGAAGCACTGGAATGGATTACCTAGGGAGGTGGTGGTTTTTAAATCCTTAGAGGTTTTTAAGGCCCAGCTTGACAAAGCCCTGGCTGGGATGTTTTAGTTGGTGTTGGTCCTGCTTTGAGCAGGGGGCTGGATCTCCTGAAGTCTCTTCAAATTGTAATCTTTCATGATAGTGTGATTAACCTACCCTGATCTCATCTGTGCTTTGGATGATTTTTTTTTCATTACAAATCTTTCACATAATCTTTGTAATGAAACATTCTATTATCAAATTTCAGGGAAGATGACAGCTGACAGTAAACAAAATGACAGTTTTGCTGCTTATGACTGAATGTTGTCTAAGATGACTGCAGGGAAGATCCATGGCAGGGTAAAAAGAAAATGCATGAAGGAGAATGGGAATAGCAGATCTGGGCTCCTGGGTAACACACTGCTCAAATGTGTCTTTGTCCCCTTCTAGTGGCTGGGCAACATGAACAAGTTTATGGGACTGCATCAACACTCTAGCTATAGCTCAAGTAACAAAAGCTCATGCTTTTAGATTCAGAGGTGCAAGGCCAAACCAGGAAATGATGATGACCCAAATGGGGATAAGAACTGTGGATTTCAAAAGCTTCAAATGAGTTTTTCTGGCCAGCTGGTATCTGTGTTCATGCTACTCTTTGTTGCTGGTCAACAGAGGACTTCTGCCTCCTTCTATTCATAGCTAATAGATATAGGGCAAAATTAGGTTTTAAAAAAGTTTTGGATGACTCATCTTAATACATCACAAAGTGGCCTGATTACCAGAGGATGGAAACTCAAGGCTTTTCTGGAAATCAAGTCAATTTATGGTGTAGCAAGTTGGGCAATGAAAAATGTAGGCATCTAAAATCATTAGTTGCTTTTAAAAAATCTTGGCAGCTCAAAGTAATAGAAAGGGTCTATACTTTGAAGCTTGTGGTCCTTAATTAGGCCCCACACTGTTGACCAATCAAGGGTGTTCTCACATGGGAATAAATCAGAGGATTCTTTACACTTGGAAATGACAAAAGAGAGAGCTGGATTAGAGAAGGAAAGCAAGAAAATGATAGGTGTAATTTTCTTCTTTCTTTGCCTAAATCTATTTAAAAAAATCTAAATTAAATTATCAGTGTAATGTTGAAAATATTCATTATTCATCTAATTTTAAAAACTTTATAAATGTAATGTAGAAACAATTCCCACAACTTACTTTGCTATTTGAAGAAAGGACACCAGACCAGTAATTTTTGAATTATTCTCCTAAAATGAGCAATATCATTTTCCCATTTTCTTTCTTGTCTTACTCACTGTGTTTAAGTTGAAGAAAAATCCCTTTAAATTATGCCATTCACATTTAACTTATTTAATTGTATGTTAGTTGGTAAAACTCCCAAGCTTTATATACCATTACTACACAAAACCACAAAAGTGTTTTCTTTTCTGGAAAGATATTCCACAGTTCTTTTGAAAAGATGAGTGTAGTTGAAAACTTTTAACATTTAATTGATCCTGCCTAAAATTTTCACTTTTATAGTTTCCACAGATTTCTGTGCTTGCTCTAATATAGTAAATAGTAATATAGTAAATAGTAACTTGAAGTATAATTGTGTTCCACTTTGCTCTTAGTTAATTTTTTTTATTGTTGCAACAGAATAGGAAGAAGAATTAATCTACTTCATTTCATGCAAACGGAGGCCCTTGGTCATGATTTCACTTTGTTCTTTTTTTTTTTGGAAGTGCTTTAACATTGGGGAAGGAAATATTTCTGGAGATATGAAACTAGAACTAATGAAGCAAGGAATCAAGTTTAAAAGTGTTTGTTTACATGCCTCCCCATACACAGATATGAGTCCACTCTCAAATAGGGTCATCATTTTGATAACATTGGTTTAGACAAGGTTGTGAAATAGCCTTCCTCCATCCCCTGGGATGTGGCATTCAAAGTATTTGACATTTTAAAATTTCAAAGCAGTACAACCACGTGGATCCCATACACTCTGAACTTCATCAGCATCAAACTCAAGAAAGATACAAAAGGCTTTTTTTTTTTTCTTAAATTAAAAGACTAAAGCTAGACACTTAACTGTGGTGATAGAGGTGTGCATTCATGCTATATAAAACCAGTGTGAATAGCACAACCTTCAGTAAAGTACATAAAATGATTTTGCTGGTTCATTACCAGCCTCAGAGATGGCTGAAAATTGTGACAAATAAAACCAAACTTGACATTTTGGGCAGGCTTGAGAATTTTTATTTATTTATTTGCAAGCATGCTCTTACAAATGTAATTAATTCTTATCTCTAATGATTTCACTGTTGTATGCAGGCTGATTCAAGGACATCAGGAAGGTTTGATGACATGATTCCTTAGGATAAGCTCCAGACTTAACTGACTTGTCTTAAGTAGAAAGTGTAGATGAGTGTTTAGAGAGGGTTATGAAGTCCTCCAACTTTCTGCTGTAGAAGTGGAGGCCAGCTACTTGTTCCTTTCAACCACAGAGATCACTGAACATTGGTTTTGCAGCTAGCTGAAAATACCAATTGCTTTGCACAGATTTTTTTTTAATTAATGTTTTTTAAAAGATTCCCTTGGGGGAGGGAGGAAGTATTTTCTGGCAGTGAAAACAGGGCTGGTGGGGGCGGGGGGGGGGAGTGGGACAATTTTCCCCAGGCCCCGGGCCCTGCAGGGGCCCCCATGAGAAGATAGTATTCTATAGTATTGCAACTTTTTCTTATGGAAAGGGCCCCCGAAATTGCTTTGCCCCAAGCTCCCTGAATCCTCTGGGTGGCACTGGGTGTAAAGATGAATGACTCAGCCAGGGGCTTAATCTAAAACCAAAGAAGACAATGTAAAGATGACCATTGATGTCAATAGGCTTTGAATCAGGCCCAGACAGAAGATTTGCCTGTCCCCGCCCCTAGTAGTGGGGAATCCATATGTGGCATAGAGTTCAGTAGAGGGTATATCCCAGTGAGCAAATGTGACCATCACAAACTGCTGTAACGGGCCCAAGAAGAGAGCTGGCACAAGCTAGAGCAGTCCTGAGCCTGTTCTAACTTGTGTTAGAGCCTGAACTCGTCTTTGGCCAGCACTGGGATCAGGGAAAGGAAACTAAATGTGACTTTTATCATGCAAACCAAACATACCCTCCTGCTTACATTCTCAAAGCTATGCTGAGTATAGTTCATTAGGACCTGAATATTGGGCCCTACATGTGCATTAAGTTATTCTACTGGTATTCAGTTGCTTGGGTCTTTAAAATTTTTCTGCAATTATAAAGTATTGCACATATAAAAGCTATTTTCAGTCTCATTAATATAATCAAGGCAACCAATTCATACTTTCAAAGAAAGATCTAATAGTGGACTCATAAAGAGCTACATTATTAATGTGGGTTCTCTACTTGTTAAATACCACACTTCCATCTGGGATTCACAGCCACCTAGTGACTAATTTATATCAATTGCAACAGTTATGTGATGGCTACTGTTAATTACATTTCACTTTCTCCATTTTATAAATATTCTGAAACAGCTGTCAACGATGCACCAAGCAGTCTGTAATTGGTAGGTATTAAATGTATATCCCTGTTATTGACTGGATTAAGTGTGTGTGTGTGATTCCTATGGTATAAGTATTAAGTATTATATAATCAACAGCATTAACATGAATACACAAACCCCCACACAGTTGACTACATGAAGATTCTTCATGAAAAATCCAAGGTATTCACTAGAAAATCAGACCAACCTGAGAAAGAGATGTCAAACTGCTGCGAAAAGGAGCAAGGGGCAACACTGACTCATACCTTAGGGCGGATGTCCAGTGCAAGTATTCCATAGGGAAAGTATACAATGACTGGATAAATGGCTTGGAAAAGGACTTTAAAAGGAGGTGTTAGTTATAGGAATGGAATGGGGGGACTCCTATAATTGGCACAGCAAGGAACCAATACCACTTTCTTATAGCCCACCTTAACCCTCCTATGAGTGGGAGAGAAAGGTAAGGTCTCACTGTTGGCTGGGGACCTTGATGGAAAAAAAGAGGGGGGAAGGGTAATGAAAGTCCCCTCCCCAAATAATTGAATGAACACGGGGTTACCTGCATTTTTATCTGCCGGGTAGACCTGGACATCTAATAATTAAGTTGTGGCCTGATTAAAACCATGTGTAATGTCTCCTGTCCTTTTGGTATAGCTGGATAATAGATTTGGTTTTGATAAATCGTCATTTTCTAACAACAAGTTAATTTTGTAGAAAAATTCCCAGCTGGGTCTATTAAATAATACAATGCAAAATAAACAAAATATAAACCAACCATTCATGTGGTACTTATATCCAGTTAATTCCAGTCAGGAGATGAGGTACATTTGAGATGCACCTGGAGCTGAATTACAAACTTTGTCAGACTTTTCTAAATAGCTTCTAAAAATGCATATAAAATAGTATGTGTGAGGGCAAACAACTATTTGCTTGTGCAAATTAGATAACCATAGAATTATAGAATCATAGGACTGGAAGGGACTTCGAGAAGTTATGTAGTCCAGTCCCCTGCACTCATGGCAGGACTAAGTATTATCTAGACCATCCCTGACAGGTGTTTGTCTAACCCGTTCTTAAAAATCTCCAATGATGGAGATTCCACCATCTCCCTAGGCAATTTATTCTGATGCTTAACCACCCTGACAATTAGGAATTTTTTCCTAATATCCAACCTAAACCTCTCTTGCTGCAATTTAAGCCCATTGCTTCTTGTCCTATCCTCAGTGGTTAAGAACAACAAATTTTCTCCCCCCTCTTTGTAAAAACTTTTTATATACCTGTAATTGTGCCTTCAGTAACAATACTCAACTTTCATAGTGCTTTACCCTTTGCAAAAATTAAACCACCAACTTTAAAAAAATTGAAAATAAAAATAAAACAATTGGCTGCCTGTTTTGCAAACATAGTTATTGTGACACCAAGCACAATATGGGTATTTGAATGGAAGATGCATAATTAGTCATTTGTGCACAGAGATAACAAACTGCACCACAATATTGTGAAAAATCCCAGAACCATCATCATTCTCACGAATTAAAGTACAGGGGACTACTGTGAGTATTACGCTGTCCTCTATCTGCTAAAACTGGAGGAAGAGCCCTTCTCTTATTTTTTTCATGTCCCAAAGGATCTCATCTCCCCCTGGACTCTGCCTACCTCTACCTCCACAATTGCTGATGAAGAGAGAACTCCCCGAGCAGGCAAATTTGAAGTGAAAGCAACAGGTACAGCTGTTGCCTGGCTGACTCTCAGCCACCTTACCATTAGTAACACAGCAGTAATAAATAAGGGAAGAAGGCGTGTCACTTACATGCTTTTTATATGTGAAGTGTTGACCTTTTCCCAGAGTCCTCTTCCCTCCATTTGGAGAAGGGAAGATGGGGACCTCTCATGACTGATTCTTAACAGGAAAAGGAAACCATCTCCAAGATCCCAGAGAAGAAAATGGCCTGTGAATGCCTTCTTTGGTCCTGGCTCTCCCTACTCTTTGCAGGTTTGCACATTTCTAGTAGTGATCCAAGGAATTGGCTCATATCACTTACATTTTGGCAGCTCTATTATCACCTGCCTAGGGAAAAGATTGAATTCCCCAGCACTGTGACTTTTTATATTGAATTTATTTATTAATTTTGAGTTTATTTTGTTTCAGCATGAGCTTAATTTATTCATTCACAGTGATAATGGGGAAGAAAGCTTTGAGGGGCTTAATATAAACCTGAATTTCCTACTATTCTGGGAAACAATTTGTTTCAATTCTACATTAAATTTACTTTTCAGACTTCTGTTCTACAAAATATATATAATTAAGCTCTGCCAAGGACTATGAAAGTAGATTATAATCCAACAGAACTAATTATGTTTGATCTTTATTTGCTGTGTGATTTGTATAATAAAAAGAGATGGGAGTGGAAACAGCAGTCCCAGAGGATGAGTGTTCCCTGAAAGAAGAAATAGCTGAAAAAGCATAATATCTTGTTTATCATATGTAAGTGAGAGTTTTCCATTGTGTTTCCCATGTGAAAAGCTATTTTTGTCACTGGCAGGATATCAATGAGTCAATATCAAACTGGAACCTACTGCGGGTATATTTTTACATTAAAACTCAACTCTAACTGATATTTGCAATAAGAGAATAAAGCTTCCTTTTTTTTTCATTATGTAATTGCATCACTTGGAAAACCCAAGCAGTTTCATATCATCTCCAGGGACTTTGCTTTGGGAGATGAAGGAGGTGACATATCTCCACTCTGGGATTCACCAGTGCCTGTTACAGGTGAAAAAATATTACTTCAGAAATTGTTCCAAGTAAACTAACAGACAGGGGGAGTCCTTTAACTATCTAACACAGCTACCGTATTCCTTAGACAATACAGTTCACTTGTGACAGTCACAGGTAAATTCATGAGTCTCTAGGTCTTTTTTGTTTGTTTGTTTTCTGTTTTGTTTCTTCAAAATGCATTCAGTCAATGCCCCATCTCTCCGAAAAATCTGTAGCCTACCTACTTTGAAAATTCTCATTATTCAATAAAACCTAATTATCATTAATATCTGATGTAATATATAGCCCTTTGCCATTGTGCTAAATGGCAAAGACAGTACCTTTGAGAGGAGAAGACATTATCTTTTTGTCTTGGGATTAGGACATATGCCTCTTAGAATGGCAGAAAGCTAAGAAGCAACTGAAAGGAAATCAAACACACAAAAACAAATGAATAAAAGGGATATTGTTAAACAAAGTTTAAAATCTATAATAATATTGCCTTAGACTGTCAGAAGGGTTACTATTAAGCTAGAAGACCTTCCAGGCACAGGTCTACAGAAAATACAGAAAGGCATCAGCCCCAAATCTAAATCCTATATTTTAAGAACCTAAAGTTCTGTGATGCTAGGATGCTGGATGATTTTGCCTGGGTCATTATAGGGTTAAATCACAAGGTTAACATCAGGATTCTGATTTGTATTTTTTTGGTTTGAACCCAACCCTAGAAGCAAATAACAGTGTTGGTACCATAATGTTCTTCTCCTTTGAAAGAATAACTCGGCATTGTATAAATGAGCATTGTGTTACTGAAGTTCCAACTTTCAGATAAATTGCAAAACCAATGTCCCTAACCACTTGTGAATATTAAAGATTACTCTACATAAGAGTAGATGATGTTCCAGACTAATCCCATTTCAGGTAATTACATTCTGTTTTTTTGTATTCCTCTGATGATTCCCTTCATTGTAGTATGTATTTTTTGTCCTAAAATGTTTGAATTTTCATCTGTGACATGGCTATATTTAGTCGTGTAAGAGTGACGTGAACCATACATATAGTTCAAAAAGTACTCGATCCTGCACCATTGAAGTCAATGAGTTTTGCTATTGACTTTAATGGAATTAGAATCAAGCGCTAATATAAAAGAAAATGCTACTGAAACAATGTAAGTCTGTTATGCTGTATGTACTGTTAGAGAGTAAGGCATCTCATAGAAGAAAGGAAGCTAACTCACTAACTAGTTAAGTTTCCAGGAATGACCTTATAATTTATGAGCACAAGTGAACATTGCTTGGCTCTACAGATGATATATACAAAGCATTTTTAATGCATTGTTGTTCGGTGTTTGACATAGGAATGGTTCTAATTGGAGAATATTGTTTAAACCTGACGTGTTGAGCATTCTATCTTTCTAAAAGTTAAATGCCTTTACTGTTCCTAATTAAGCTATTTTCCTTTTAAGTTTTTGTCCAGAGAATTATGTGAAGGATGGCAGTACTGATAGAGATTAATTGGACAAAAACTAACTTTGTGTCACAGCTGCAAATAAGGCTATTCTACTGATTACAGTATGAAAATCACAATCTTTAAAAGGATAAGAAAGGAAAGGTTGGGCCTAGTCAGAGCATGAATGACATATCTCAAGGAAAACCCAGGTGCTGCAAGGGTTTTTTGTGAATCTTTAGATATAATGGCATTCTTTCACTTGAGCTAATGCTGTATTGATAACTGGGGACTGTGAGTGCTGTCAGTTAATTTCTTCTGTATTGATATTGTCGTTGGGTTATTTGATTTGGTCTTTGGAACTGATGGGTCTAATTTACTGTATTTTTAAGAGTTTCTCAAAGGAGTGCAGAGCATTGGATAGGAACACTTTTATTATCGTTGTAAAACTACAAATGAATGAACACATTGCAATACATTATGCTAAGGGTGATGCAGTCTTTCAGATGAGAAAAACAAAGTCTAACCATTTGTGATCATGAAAAATGTCATAGAATTCTTTGCAAGGTTAGCAATGTGTCTCAAATCAAAATCAACTTTAATAAAATTTAAGCTGGAAAAAGTAATTATTCCCTTCTTTTACTTCAAAACTGCTTGCTGATGCATAATTACTAGCACCTCTGTGACCTCCATATCTCTGTCTGTATAACATGACTCTAATAAGGATAAAGACTATGAACAAGTTCAAACCAACATTATGGAGTTACCATCAGGCCAATCAGCATTAGCTTCCTTCACAACATAAATGCTTAGTCACTGTTAATTCAAATTTGAATAGGTAATATATTTATAGTGTTAAATACATTTCACGCTGAAATCAATTAGATAATTTCTGATTTATACCCATATAAGTGATAATAGGATCATGACCATAAAATCCTCAGTAATCAATATGCACACAGTTTCAGACCAGCAAATAGTTTGTTTCTATACCTCATGCAAAGTACTCTCTCTCACACACACACACTTTTATGTAATTCTATATGAACAATAATGAATTGTGAGAATGATACACAACATTTTCTAATTTCTCCTCACTGATCTGTGCCAGTATTTATTTTCTATGTGTCTTTTTTGAGAACTTATTCATTTCCCCATTAGTATTATTATATTCAATGATAACATATAAAATTGCTATTCATCTTTAAAAAATTCTTGGATAAGATTATAATGATATAGTTTTATAATTGTTGGTATTCTGCTTTGTATGTCAATAATCTAGATCTTCAGCTGCCCTGAATCCTATAGGAGGATGTTCCTGTGTGTTCCCTCTGAAATTAGAGATGTAGGAATCAGAATAGTTCCTGAAAATTGCCAGGTGATATTTCTGTAGCCACGTCTTTGCACATGTTTCTATGGCACTTAAACACTGAGGTTCTGATTCTGAATGGGTTCTCTGAGCACTACTGCAATATAAATATTGAATAATAATATACCATACATACTGAAGGCATGTGGCCTGATGATTGGATCTCTCTCTGGAACATTTCTTTCTCCATTGGGAGCTACACAAGGTTGGAATACCTCCATTGAAATCTATTGCCCTGGAGTGGTGAAAGGAAGATAATGAATCTATGACTTTCCACAGTCTTGAAGGGATTCAGTATCATAGCTGATGATTTGCTGGAATCACTTCCATCCTCAACCCACATACATCCACATCATGTTAAGCACTAAATGGTTTCCTTAGCAGTCTCAGAGAAGCCAGCGATCAAACTGTCATGCAGAATAAAATATCCTTATTCTTGTAAGTGTTCTTCTTAATCCAGATTTGTGGCAGGATGGCAGAGCTATTGTCAGCGTCAATACCTGTGCTGTAATGTCGCATGGATAGAATTCAGCTTACTTTTGATGTAAAAAATACAGATGTTTTGGTGGGACATTTGTGAAAGCAATTTTATTTCAAAACAGATATATAAACACCCATACGGCAGAATGGGGCCGAGAGGCAACCAAGCTACAACTCCCATGGGACACTGTGGCAGCGTGTTTTTAAATGGTTTTCACTAAGAAATTGAATTTTCCACATACAATAGATACATTTCACATACATACACACACACACAAAATTTCTTCAAAACCCAATTTTCTGTTAACAAACAGTTTTAACAGAAGATTTTTAACCAGCCCGATGCAGAAAGATTTGTTTAAGAATATAAACTTTTGGATCCTTTTCCAAAGTAAATTGAATCTTCTGAGGATGTCCCACCTATAACATAAAAAATGTTTCTCTTTAATATTGATCATGAATTTATGTTAACATCCACAGAATCCCCTTTAACTGTCTGTCTCTGTTACCACTGGAAATAGCACAACCCTGTTACACAAAAAGTGATCACTCTATTCCTGGTTCATAGGAGAAGCAAAGAGAAAGGACCAACATTTCCAAAGTTACATAGTGTTCAGCCATTTGATGCTCATCAATTTTAGTTGTACACTGAAAATACCTCCAGCTCCACTTTGAAAATTTACTTCTATGGATATGATTTACATATGCCGACTCCTAACTTTTTTCCGTGCAAACAATATAATTACTCTGCACAAGGATTCACAAGGATTCTTATGATTTGACATTAGGTGGTGGTTCAACACAAACTTATGCTATATTCCAAAATATTTTACCACTAGATCATTATTTACTAATGGGTTTTAAGATAGCAATAGAACATAACCTCCAAGGCACCAAGATTAATATCTAATCTGACATTTCTGGCCTTTAATATTTTATTACAACCAGGCTGTTTCGCATGGTCCTGGAAATACTAAATTCCATTAATGATAATCATGAGCCTCATTGGATTTGCTTTTTAACAACTGACAGCCATATAACTTCTGGAAATTAAAGTGAAATAATCATTAGCATAAGAATTTATAAAATAGAAGATGTTATTTTGAGTTTCAGCCCAACTCCTTTTTTACTAATTCCCCTCCAAGCTCCATAAACATGATTATATCTAGAAGGTGGCTGGGATCTGAATCCCTATTCCAATCTATTATTCTGTATGGAAAGGGTTGTGAGAACTTATTTTCATTGCCCATAACATCATTAGCAAATGGCAGCATCCTGGACAACTGATTGTCTACAGAGATAGGCACTGAGATATGAAGCCTTTCACTTAGGATGCCAGCTCAAATTAATGCAGGTGAGTCAATTGTTACAGAATGATGACTCTTTCACTGGACTAAGCAAAATCAATTGTGGGTTGCAGTCCATTTCCTAATGAGCATTTGCAAACTTCATAGCAACAGATGCTGAACTAAGTGCATTGTCAGCTCTAGATGTCATTCATCCAAGTCAGGGCTGATGCAAAGAACCATCCTCTGTGATTCCTTGCAGTTCTTGTTGTGTGAATAGAAAGCTTCCATTTATAATGTTTTCATTTGGGTACTGTTAACGAACAGTCCTCGTCGTCATAATCATCACTCCCATAACAGCCTTTGTCATAGTAATATGGTTGAAATAGGAGGTGCCCAAGATTTTATGGAAGTATCTCATCTCTACTACCTATAGTCTCTGTTCAAGTTCTGCTATAAGGGTCCATGCCTCAAACAAATACAGAAAAATGGGGATGACCAATACATGCAGAAGTTTCAGTTTGGATTCCAGGGAGATGTTCATATTCCTCCAAATTGGCATTAGCTTTGCCACTGCTGCTGCTGTTTGTACAATTCTTGCCAGAATTTCTGCCTTCGATCCTTCATCAGTGATGATTGCCCCCAAATACTTGAACTGTTTCACTGTCTCCAGCTCTTGTCCATTACCCGTGATACGTGAGCTGATCACGTCATACTTGTTTGTCATCAGCTTGATTTTTTCTGCACTGATTTCCATGCCTAATTTGCAGAGGTTTCATCCAATTGTTTCACAAGGCTGCCAATGTCATCAGAGAACCGAAAGTTTGCGATTTTCTGCCCCCCAATGCTGACTGTGCATATGTGATCTTCTAGGGCATCAGTCATTATGCACTCCAAGTAGACGTTGAACAGTGTGGGTGAAAGAAGGCAGCCTTGCTGGACTCCAACAGTGGTATGAAACTACTCTCCTATTGTGACCGTGACAAGAACTGTACTGCTGGCCTTGGCATACAGTTGTTTAATGGTAAGAATAAGCTTATCACCAACATTGCACTTCTTCATGGTTGCCCTGAGAGCTTCGTTCATTACTCTGTCAGATACCTTCTTGAAGTCAACAAAGACATGGTAGATGTCCTGCTGGAGTTGTAAGTGCTTCTCACATTGAAAAAAAACTACAATGCTCTAAGGAACAGTAGATCCACTTAAAAGTTCTAAACAAAAGCAACACCTCAAATCTGTTGTTTGGAACTGTAAATTTCCCTTCCTACTCCAATGTGGTCAAAAGCTACTGTATCAGAAATCTTCTTGCAGGTCCTTTAGGACTGGCATGAAAGGAAAAAGTGTAAAACAAGTGCTCAGGAGTGTCTCTTTAAGTATCCTTTATATTCTTTAATTGAAATAGACATCACTCCTGGAGGGATATTAAAGACAATTTGCCATTGTAACAAATTTCAACTATGAAGACTTTTTTAGCATCTAGAAGTTTTACTTAAGTACAAACAATAATATTAATAAATAAGCTTTACTTTTCCACAGATATCAACCTAGCTTCTTCAATAAATTTGGGGTCCCTGAGAATATGCAGCTGCTTAAGAACTAATTTTGCCCTTTAGAAAGCAGTCTGTGTGGCTGCAGTTTCTTCAAAATTACCCGCTAAAGGACTTCAAATAGTGAGTTCAAAGAAAATAGTGACTTCAACCATAATACATTTCTTGTAGATTTCATATGTTGTTCTATAATCTTTTATGCTCTCCTAGTAAATTTTAGAAACAAAGGAAAACACGAAATTCATAATAGAACAGAAAAATTACTCATCTGCTCTGGTATTTTTTATCCAGTAATAACAATGGTCAGTACGAGGTGATTCCATAATGGAGAGTGTGTCAGTTCAGCACAACACTTGCTGGTCAATAGGGTAATTCATGTGCTTGAAGTTAAGTGCATACATAAGGGGGAGCAGGATTGGATCCTTAGATTATAAAGAACATAGAACCCCACAATACAATTATATGTCTATGAATACATTTCTTTCTAACCCCAGATTCTACTGTATTATCACCTCTATGTGGAAATTTTATTTTAAAAATCTTATGAAAAATTTAGGTATAGCACAGGTCTTCTCTCCTGTGATAAGATGGCCCATGTTCATATGATGAGTCCTGTGCTTTCCTTGTGGGATGAGGGGGCCTAAGATGCCACCCTTTGCCCCTGGTCTTGGGCTCTGAGGGCTGTGCTAGTGGCCAGGGAAGGTGGTAGAGGAGGGAAGGGTGGGGTCTGGGTTTGCTCCTCACTCTGAGTCCCAGCGCCTCTCAACCCTTGTGGGTCTATTACCCTGTTCCCCCTTAGGTGAGGTTACCCTCAGTCCTTAGACACTGGGGGAGGGAGTCTCCTTGTCTTGACGGGGTAGGGTCTCCCTTATTTCGGTTCTCTGGTCTTTCAAATCTCACACACACCTCCAAACTCCAATCCTCTCTCTTTCATCCTCTTACACTCTCTCACTGCTCCCTGACCCTCCTGTATCACACTCCCTACAACATAAATGTCCTTCTTGTGTAGTTTATATTCAGTAATGACAGTGCACTGTTTATTATTATCCCATCCAATTTCAGAAATGCTTGTTATATCTGGGTAACGTTCCATTGACAAACATGATTAGTTACCAATTTTTCTTTTAAGTTTTTTGCATTAGTATGCATATAGATCTTTAGGGCCTGAACATGTGCCCATTAAAGTCAATAGCAAAGCTCCCATTGACTTCAGTGGTGCAGGATAGAGACCTGAAAGCTTTTCTTACCAGTGTACCTATTTTTATTATATTGTCTGTTTATGTCCTCGACATATGCTTCCCCAGCACAACTGTACTTTCTAACCTATTCTTTACTACTGGATTGTTTCTCTTTACTCTAACTGGTTGAAAATGGCCATTCATGGTGTGGGTTTCTTTTGAAAGATAAGTTTATGAGATTTTGTTTTTGTTTGAAATTTTGTTATGCAAATGTTTGGAATTTTATTCTGTTTGGCTGGGGAAAAATTTCTCTCTCTCTCTTCTCTCCTCACCCTTTTTTTTAATTTATGGGGAAAATGAGGTAGATTTGGGAGAAACCACTTTCTCTCTCTCTCTTTTGCTTCCTCCTACCCTTTTCCTCTGACATTTTAAAGTTGTTTTTCACTCATGATAAAAAAAAACCCAACAGCATAAAATGTTACTTTTGTTATTGTCTCCCACAGACAGATTCTGTTAATTTTAAAAGTGAAAATTATTTTTTTTCTCTCACTTTCTAACTTAAAAAAATCCTACTTTTGTAGAGGAGCCTAAAAACTGATAAAAGGTAAAAATGTTCTCACAATTTCAGGATGAAACATTTTTATAATACTGAACATTATTATTGTGGATGTTTTGAATACTATCGTTTGATTTTTTCCCCACATTTTCTCCTATTATGCCTCATTTTTGGATTAAAAAAACCTGACTTGAAAATATTTCCTCTAGCTCTACCTAGGCCTGTCATCTTTATGGTGTATTAAAATTGCAACCCATCACTTTAGGTATGTAAGAAGTTTACTGGTCCTGCTTGTAGGCTAGCAGGCTCTGTGGGGAAGTGATGTAACAGTAGTGGACAAAGAGCCAACCTAGAGCAAGGTGGAGTGAGTTGTGCCTTGATAGCTTAAGAAGTGCCCTTCTTGCCTCTCTTTGTTTTGAGTTCTTTTACATTATCGTTCTGAATTCTAAGACATAAAGTAATATTATGTTGCAACTTTCAAGAAAGAGTATTTTATGTTTTTTATCTCACTTCTCTCTGTGTATATGGATGAACTTAACAATCCCTGATGTGTTTGTCTGCAATGAGTACTACTCAAGACTTGCCAATTTTCCTTCAGTTCTTAGTTTAACTAATCCCCACAAACCTTCTTGAATCTTTATGGCAACAGTACATCCCTTCTGTGCAGGCTCTCCCTTCCCTGAAAGTTTTCTCAATGCTTACTACATTAAAAGTGCTCCTCTTTATATCACTCTCAATGCCATTTTTTTCATCTGTCAGTCTAATATATCCTGTCTGGCTTGCCTTTGCCTGGAACCAGAAACATTTAGGAGAAATCTACCAAAGAAGGCCTTGATTTAATCCTTCTTCTCTGTAATCTAAAATTGGCTTTCACAATATCTTTCTCAAACTTCTTGGATACAGGCCCTGCATCAGTGAGTGTCTGTGTGGTGTTTGTTGGAGAGAAAATAAAAAAGCTGGTTTTGCTTTATGAAATTTCTCGAAGACTAAGACGTACAGTTTAAACCCAAAATTTGTAATCTGCAAATGTTCTGAATAGCCATTCTGATATCATGTTTACCATAGAAATTCTAGTCACTACAATAAAATAAGGCATTTTTATGTGAGGGGTGAGGGGAAAGGTTAGTATGACATATATTAAAGATCCATCATCTACCATATATGAGGATTTGATTTTTTTAGATCACAAAAATAAATACTAATGCAGAGAAAAATAAATGTTAGGCAATTCCTTGAGTAGGACAGCCTATGAATCTGTCAGGTAAGGTAGTAAGTGGCTAAGGGTTAATTTAAATATCTGCTTAACAGATATCAATGAATGGAAGTGTAACATAGTGTGTTGACTAATGGTACAGCGCAAAGCTCTCGTGTATAGTACTGAAGTGGATAGCTGGCAATGGCAAATATTATCATTAATTAAGAGGCACTGCTGAAAGATGTGTATCCAGAAGGCCATTAGCTAAAAAAGGGGAAAAGAAACTTAAAGGTTTTAAGTGTAAAGAGCTAATGTGATCTATGGCTGCTTTCTCTTGCAGATACTGTCGCTGATAAGGAATTTGCCTCCAAAGATATGGAAACATCAGAAGAGATAATGAGACTTGGTGGATACATTTTTAGTTTCTTTTTAACTAGAGTTATAACAGAAATGAAGCATGGAATAACAATTCAGTTAAAAATCTGGACACTTTAGACTTAGTTTTGAATGCTTTCAGAATATATTTTCCTTTATGTGAGATTTGTATTTCTTTAATTGTGAAATCAGGTTAAAGAACCAAACCATTATTTCTGTACGTGCAGATGCATAAAATGTACAATTTACATTTCAGTATTAGTTTTGGTCCATCCTGGCATTCAGCATTTAATATAAATGTATAGGATGAAATCCTGGCATAATTCTCATTGACTTCAATAAGATCAGGATTTTATGTAATATAATGAATAAACATTTTTATTCATAAATAAGCAATAATGATATATATTCAAAATAAATATGTAAGAATGACACAACTTTCCATTCTGATGTTGCTCAACCATTTCTGATAGTATAAATCTCTCACTTTTAGCCCCTCAGATTCATGAGCTGTCAGACCTCCAACCCATGAGTGGCTCAGGGCCTGCAATATTGTGCATGAAATTCTGCATTTGGAAAGGAAATAGTTATCAAACTTTTTTTTTTAAAGGTGTCTGTCTGAAGTTTCTTAGTAGTTTTCATTTTTAGATTATGTCCCAGAATTTTTTAGGCAGAGTGCAGATGAGATAATGCAATGTGCTTGATAAATTCATCAGTGTCACATAGCTCATCACTTAGGCTCACATCAAGCTCTTTTAGTTGAGCAGGTCAGTGTGACATTGGATAGTAAGATTTTAATACGAACTGTTATTTTAGGGCTCTCATACATTTTTTATAGTTTTCTCTAAGCCATGTGCACCTTTGATAACTAAGGAACCTGGCGAGGTTGATGGAAGAAGTCACAATAAAATGCTTAAATAGCTCTTTAAACCATTCCTAACCGATTTTATTTATGTGTAACATACATGTGATATGCAGAAATTGTGGCGCAACATAAAAGATTTTACCGGCATTCTTTTGCAGTATAACACACTCATGGCTTTAATACTTGTGAATAATGTAATCATCTCTCACTCATGCCCATGAAAAACTTTATACCTCCCAAACCATTATTTTCACCATAAAATTAATCCTGTGCAGAAAGCCAGCATAAGACATAGTTAAATTCCACGTAAGCTTAAAATAGGCTTTAAGTGGCACATAGGCCTCTCTGAACAGGGATAATTTTCACCATAATGCTCACAGAAAGGTCCTTAAGAATTTATTAGAATATCCTTTCTATAGAATTGTTAATCATCATACAGACTGTACTAGAGATATGTAGCTTAGCTATAGAATTCTATTGTTTTTTTTAAAAAAAATAAATAGGATAGAAATGATAGAGAATATAACAGAGAATTGATTTTCTATTACATTCTGTAGCTTTTTACAGCAATTTATATGGAACTATATTGCATTTGAAAGGAAATTGGTTCCACCCTATTAAACTCTACATGTCTTTACCGTAAAGAAAGAACAACTAGTTGTGTGTCTACATCTTTGTGCGTGTGTGTGTGTGTATGCATGCAGAGAAGATAAAGGAAAGGATGGCCATTACAAAGAAAAAAAAATATAGAATTATGTCTACACAGAAATGTGTATTTGCACTTTATTAAAAAAAAAACAGTAACTGCAATGATAGATGTTACAGCAGATGCTATTTTCTTTAATGATAGAAGCCTTTTAAAGGCAACCACTTCCTTCCACAACCGCTAGAGCAGCTGTCAAGAGTGAAGCTTTAGGATCTGTTCTGTATATGTACAAGCAGTTTGTTTTTTTTGTTTTTCCCTTTGTAAGTGAAAAACAGATGGTGCTATAGTAAAATGGCTGATTCATTATAAGAACTAGAGTGTCACTTTTTCTGTACTTAACACACTTAAAAATTTAAATGCTATGCAAAACAAAGAGTGATTGTAAAACCAAAAGGAACTTTAATGAAAACTAACAATAAGCAGATAAAATAAATAATATATTAATATTTAAACTGGAACTATAAATGCAGTTCTTCAAAACTCTAAGTGGACTCTGTTTGCACAGGTTTTGTAATGAAAAACATGAAATCAGGTATAAAGAAAGCTCACAGTACCCCACTCTATTTCACTGAAGGTGCCAGTGTTTTGGAAACTGTTTGTATTCCTCATGTTTTCTCATCTGCTTCATATCAGTAAAATCAACACAGATAATCAAATTACATGTTTTCTCTTAACTTTGGAATTGTTTGTATTTTTTTTCCTTTCTGGAGTTTAAAATCAGTGTGACGAAGCAGAGAACCAGGCCCATAGTTTTCCTATATCTGTACACTGCTACTAGTCAGTCTCTCTCTCATTTAACTTTGGTTTTATTTGTTCTACTAGATGAAAGACAAGTCTCTTGCACTAACTAGTGAATTGTTTGACAGGTGACTATGAAGAACAGATGAAGTGACAAATATAGGTAGCCTTAAAATATTAGTTAGGCTTATCAGAATATAAAGGAAGAAAAAAAAACATTGCCAGATATTTTAATACATATTTAAAATCTTTGTATATTTTAATTATAATATTACTTAGTTTTAATAGCTGGAAGTGGATGATAAAACTGCATAGAAAACACAGTGAATCAATGTAAGCTTTTCTTAGAGAACCAGAAAAAGTGAAAAAAAAATCACATATTGTCATCACAACTTCAGTGTGTTTTTTCTCTAACTGAACATCAGTTGTCATATTGCACAACCCAACATATATCATAAATAGGGCAGAAAAATGTGGTGTATGATATTGAATTCACACAATGCAGTGACAGTGAACAATTTTGCTCACTGGCAAAATTTTTTAAAAAATCTGTTTTTCTTGTTTTAACAAAAATCTATATAGAAAAACATTAGATTATTTTCTCCTCAATATGCTCAGAGGTCTGATTGTTCTGCTACATACATTGAAATCTCCTTGGGTCATAGACCATCCTTTTTGTTCTTTGTTTGTACAGTGCATAACTCAGTGGGGTCCTGATCCATGACTGAGGCACTTCAGTGTGGAAGGAACACAAATAGAAAATAATCATCTATTACTCACAAAACTCACTGACCCCATTTTGTGGAAGGTTCCCAACGTTCCTGGATTGTCTCAGAAACACGTCAGCCAGCAGATGTAATACACTCGACTCAGAGTCTGATAGGCCCTTGCACGGCATAGCAATTCCATTTCTCCTATGGCACACGCAACACCGATCGCAACAGCAATGCGTGTACTTCCTCTGGAAATCAAATAATCCAATAAGGGGCAGAAAGGTCCAAAAAAGAGCAGGGCCATGGCCCCACGCTCACACCAAGCTGCAAAATGGAACCGGAGTACTAGGGTGAAGCAATCTGCACCATCCATTAAGATAGAATGGTGTGTGCATTCCTTGTACATCAAATAGCCCCATGTGGCACAATCCTCTCCTGCGTCTTGCTGGATGTGATGGCTTCACATTGCCCTCTTCATGGAATTTACTTCAAATGCACTGTCTGGCCCATAAAATGTTCTCAGCATTAACTAAAGTAGTTCATACTATTCCTCCACAGTAAATTCCTTTTCCTCCTTTTCTTACTCTTCCAGTGTGAATTCTATGCATTACCATAAGGATCCCATCAATATTATCTAAGGTAAGAAGACATTGTGGACAAAATAATATACTGTATGTTTGTTTAATACTTCATTGCATGAAAGCAATTGCTTACACATTTTTCAAATGCTTTCCCTTAACTCTAGCAATACAGCTCTTGCTCTGAACAGTATTGTGCTATGACAAGATTAGTTTTCAATCCTGCAGTAAGTGGCCCTTTGAGTTTTTGCTTTCCCCTCTCTCTTTTTTCTTGTGGATTATCTAAACCTTATCAGCTTCTCTCCCTTGAAGTTTAGAACAGTTCAGCTCTCAGGCACCTTGTTCTCTTTCAGATGGGGGTAGGGGAAAACAACAATCTGTCAGTTTTAAAATCTATTTCTGAATTCATTCATGAATCTTCATTAAAAATGTAATAGATTTATGAAGGCAGAGAATTGCTGAAATAGAATCCTGTGCCAAATCAAACTTTACCCCCCCACTAGACTCAAATGTCTGTTATCCATAGCGACACAGTTTATTCCACGTTGATGAATTTTAATTTTTGTTGCTCAAGGGTAACACTTCAGGAACAGCGTGAGTGGTCATTATATCACATACATATTAGAGTCTGTCTCTCTTTAAACTAGATGCCTGAATTAATAAGGTTCTGTTCCTGTGTAGTGCTGCCAAACTGGCAAATACTTTTTGACTGGGTAAAAACTAAAGTGCAAAAAAGTGCTTTCCCAACTGTCATATGCAGTCAGGATCAGAGAATGGTATGCAGGTTTCTGATATTTCACATTAAGATGAGTTTTCCCGGGAGTTTGCCACATCACTTACAAAGGCCAAGTTCCCTGAAAACCTTTTGGTTCTGAGAGAAAAAATAATACACTGGCTTAGACCATAATAACAATATTTATTTTAAGAGAAAATTTGTTGTTTTTGCAGTGTCAGGGCCAATTTATCTCCAAATCAGTACATGATGTTTTGCTTTAAATTTTGTATATGACCATTCAGAATGTACAGCTGCCATTATGTATTGGTTACATGTGTAATTATGTTTCTCCTTTGTTAAGGATTTGATCAGAACTAGACAATGTCAAGCGCACTTTCATATGGTAAGTTCAAAATATCAGCGACCTACTGATTCAGGTTTACCATTTGCTTAAGAGATCACAGAGAGGGTGAAACAAAGGGCTACTGAAAAAAATAGTGTGTATACCCCATAAACTGGACAAACACTGGAAGCAGCCCGGTTTTATTTTATTTATTTATTTATTGGAGAAAGATTTTTTTTTTTCATTTTTTGAGATAAACAGTAGTTCAAACTTCCCATTAGTTAAAACAAGCACATATTTTAAAATTTAATTTACTTTGAAAGAATACATCACATTAAATTATATGGGGAGAAAACCATCTCAGAAACCAAAACTAGTTTTGCAAACTTTGTGATCCCCCAGAATTGTTTATAAGGTTCAGAAACATTGCAAGGTTTGTTCATCCTACTCAGAATCCATGTAGAGGAGGGAAACTGCCTGGGTGCTCACAATCACAATTTACTAAATTGATAAAATGATATTTTACATTTCTGTGAAACACAAACATACTCCTGACAGAATCCAACAAAATAAACCAGGATTGGACTACATGGGATTTTATGGGTCTAACAAGTATATTTTTTATTTGGGGATTAAAACTTCTTTTAAGAAAGTAACTTATTCATAGATTCCAGAACCAGTAATGATCATCATGATCATCTAGTGTGACATCCATACAACACAGCCTATCTAACTTCCCCAAAATAATTCGGAGATCTTATCTTTTAGAAAATATCCAATCTTCGTTTCAAAACTGTCACTGATGGAGACTCTACCATGATGCTTGGTATATTGTTCCAATGGTTAATTACTCTCACTATTAAAAATGTATGCCTTATTTCCTGTATGAATTTATCTAACTTTAATTTCCAGCCATTGGTTCATGTTATTCCTTTCTCTGCCAAATTGGCAAGCCTATTATTAAATATAGGTTTCCCATGTAGATACTTTTAGACTGTAATCAAGTTACCCCTTACCCTTCTTCTTGTTAAGCTAAATAGATTACAATGATTGTCTCAAAGAAGGCAAAGCATGTTTAGTAATCCCGTCATCATTCCCGTGGCTCTTCTCTGAACCATCTCCAATTTTTCAACATCCTTCTTGAATTGTGGGTACCAGAACTGGATACATTATTCCAGCAGTGGTCTCACCAATCCCAAAATAGAGGTAAAATAACTTTTATCTTCCCACTCAAGATTACCTGCTGTTTAGGCATCCCAGAAACACATTGGCTCTTTTAGCCATGGCATCACTGGAAGCTGATGTCCAGCTAATTATCCACCATGCCTCCCAAATCTTTTTCAGAGTCATTGTTTCCCAGGAGAGAATCACCTCTCATTTAATATGACCTATATTCTTTGTTCCTAGATGTATGCATTTACATTTAGCCATATCTAAAAGGATGCAGGGTTTCTTCACTACAAATCTGTTTAGATGATGAAGGGAATAGAGTTCTGGTAGTAAAAACACAGTGGAAAAGTAGAACTATATTACCAGTATGTAGATGTACACAATAAGTTATATACTGTGATTCAACTGTAATGTTTGGAACTTGCACATTTCTTTCTACTACAGTCCATTCCAAATGCAATTATGACAAAGTATGAGCAGATATTCATTCGATAGAATTGAATTTGATGTTTTGGCACCAGTCCCATCAGCTAAACACTAGCTCTGGGTGCAAGATATTTAACAAAGAAAAATGTAAGCTCATTTTGTTACAGTATAGCAATCTCTTCCTGCCTTATCAAGAGCTAAACTGTAAGTGTGCACAAACTGCTGATACTTTTCCCTTGTAAGTGATCAGTCAATACCTGATAAGATCACAACATCACCAGGGGCAGTCTTCTAATATTAACCAGTTTGAGATTTTATCTCCCCCAGGTAATTGTACTGCAACAGGATGCAAGCAGTCAGCACTAGCAGCAGTAGCCTAAACCAGAGTGTAAGGATGTATATGCTGCATGTATTAGAGTAATTTGTTCATCTTTCCATTTCTCAATCTGTTCTTTAACTTTACTCTGCCATAATGCATGCTGCTAATGGCATTCTGGAGTGACAGTTTCCTAATGTATATTCCCAATGCTAAATTCTATATTAGAATTTGAAATTGACTGACAACTGGACAGATTTAAGAGGAGAATAAATAGAATTGTGATAGCAACTATGGAAACTTAAGAAATGAGATGCGTGGGACACCTGTGATCAAATCAGGTTCTGTCAACTTGTAGACGATACTAGGCTTTTAAGGGCATCAGAGTTCCCAGGCTGGTCAGGAAAACAACAGATAAAAACTAATGGCTCTAAATGGGTTTAAGAGAGTATAAGGTGGTGCAGGGGCATGGAAGAACGTGTAAATTACATCATCTTAGCATCACCTCTGAATTTGGAATATTTTGTGTGGCTAGTTAAAATCTGGTTAACAGGAAACAAATACTGAATAAGTATATAAGGGAAAATATATATATATATTTTAATTATATTTCATACTCAGCTTTTTATCATACATTTGAATGACAGATTCTGCAATAGTGAGATTTTTAACACTCAAAATATACCCAAGTAAATATTATTCTTGATTCTTTTCTGTTGTCCCTCAAATTAATTCTAACCACTCACAATAATTACAGGGGCCATTCTAAGTAATGCCTCACATTAGTGATAGAATATACCAGAATCACAAATCCATTTTTACTTGCTGATATAATAAAATATCTTAAATGGTCAGATACCACCCAACTTGTAAGACAACTTTCTTCATTATGTTATGCTACTACACTAACAAATTGTTATGCACTGCATTACATTAGCAGCCTCAATTGAGTGTAGGGACCCATTGGCTAAGCACTGTACAGTCAGAAAGATTCCCTACTCTGATGACCTTAGAGACTAGGAAAAAGACAAGACAGATAAAGGAGAAAGGAAGTGCCTCTACTATATAAGAGGGGAAGCTGTCAGTAGAGTGTTCTCTGTGAGCACATCAACTCATCTTTAAAATTCTTTTCCTCAAACCTGTGTTGAAAATGGCTTCATTTTTATTTTATTGGCTCTCAGGGGAGGCTGTAAAGCCCATCTTTTTGGGCAGAAATTTCTGTAGGACTGAGACGTATTGAAGCAAGGAGCTAAGGGATGGAGAGGGATGAGGAGATTCTGCAGTGTTTTTCTTACCAACTGGTGGTTTATATATTCAGATTTGCTGCTGTTTTGTTTTTTATTGTTGTGGACTGTTTTTTTAAGTGGGGAACCTAGAGCCAGGGACAGACATTTATTTAATTCCTTAATAGAAAATAAATAAACATGTGGAATCTCTATAAGTACCATCAGAAAAAAAAATAATGGCTCTTAGTCTAAATTTCAGATGGGACAGTGTAACTTATCTTAACTGTACATGTGACCATTCTTTAAGAGCACTTTTTAAAGAGCTGCTCACTGATGCATAGTTTCCAATGACAAGCTTTTCACCAGAATCCCACTGATGCTTTAAAACCCCTTGCTAGAATGTTTGCACATATACTATACAGTCAGGGGAACCAGAGCATAGCTTATTCCAATGAAAGATCTATTCCATTAAATTAACACCTGACAGCAGGACACTGAATAGTGACAAAGGTAAATTTATTTCACTCATATTTTTTCCATGCCCCAGATCTCCTATAAATAAAGCAATCTGAAAAAAACCTAAAAGATAAAAAATGGAAGAAGGGTGCTGCTAATGCTTCAAAGTGCACATATAGGAAGGGAGTCCTGCAGAAGTGATGGGACTTCCTGTGCTCACCAGACTGGCTGTCTCAGGGTAATATTGCTGCATGGTCTATAACCCAGCAGGGTAGTTTCAAGGATTATTTGCTATGAAGATGCTGCAATCACTGGAATGTGGAAAGGATCACTAAGAAATGTAGCTGGGAAGATTTTAACATCACCACTAAAGTAAAAACAAAACAAACAAACAAAGAAACCCTTAGGGTGACCAGATGTCCTGTTTTTATAGGGACAGTCCTGATATTTGGGGCTTTTTTTTATATGGGCTCCTATTACCCCCCTACACCTCCATCCCAATTTTTCACACTTGCTATCTGGTCACCCTAGAAACCCTAGAACAGCATAACTGCAGTGTAATCCAACTAGATGAGAACTCATTTGTTTGAAATGTCTGAGCCTAAACCCCGTCTCAGTGGCAATGATTATACAGACACAAGTTTTTAAAAAGTTGGCACAAAGTCTATTATAATTACCTGACTTGGGGAACCTGGATACTTCAGGGGGGGTCTAATAGATTTGTTTGGACACAGATTGAATTGATAATAGATCACGTGGTTAGATGTCAATTCTCAGTCCCTGGTTTAGTCTTGACCAAATTGCTAGTGATCAAAATTCATGTTGCCAACTGTTTGATAGTTTATGTGAAATGACTTGATAGTGTTAGTCTAATCCCTAGTAGTCAGAAGTCTAAAACACAAAAATTACCATTACAGTAGGCATTAATTGGCAGCCTTTTCTGGCAGTATCAAGACAGAGGAATAGGATTAAATGGAAACTGAATTTTCCCTGACATCAAGAGATGGCTCCTCCAGATCAGATCTGAGACTAATTTACAGGGAAGAGTGGGGAAAGTTGAATTGCTATTGTCCTCGGCATATTTATGCTGTTAATAAACAGAGAATTTCAGTCACCAAAGCTGTCAATCTGTCACCTTTCATAAGCAATAAATTCATTATTTTATAAAAAGAGAAAAAAAATTGCCTGTGCCCCAGAGAAATACTCAAATCAGCTTGTGAATGGGCACTATTCCATCATAACAGATGGATGTAAGTCTCAGCCACTAAAAGACAATTAGCCAAATTGAACCATTGCATAATTTGGCCTATAATACGTGACACAAATGTACCTTGTGAGGACAGAATTTCTAATGAAGAATATTTATGTATATAGTGATGTATTCTAAGCTCATATTTTAAACGGAGAGAATAGATAATTGCTAATCCAACCATTGGCTAGATATATTTAGAAAAATAAGATGTGTCCTTAGTTATATTTTTTTCAAAACCTATTCAGTTAAATGGAAAAAATGTACGACATCAAGAATGGGAGAGGATATCTTGTGGGTTCTTGTTCTCATGTCCTTGCTTCATCACAAGAATGAAATGCTTAAAAATGTCCCCAACCTGTTTAAAATAAAACATCTCCCCATGGCAATATTTCCACTGATGTAATATAAAGAGCAAATTTTTCATCCTCTGTAACTTTTACTGAATATTCCTAGGTCTGCAGGGCTTCATAATATATAGTCTCAATTATAGGGTTGAGACCAAAAGCCTGCTAGTAGAGTGCATAAGCAGTGGTGGGCAACCTTCAGCCCACCAGAGTAATCTGCTGGTGGGCTGCGAGACAGTGTTTACATTGACCATACACAGACATGGCCGTCTGCAACTCCCAGTGGCCATGGTTCACCATTCCTGTGGTTCACTACTTCTCACAGCTCCCATTGGTTGGGAACAGCAAACCACGGTCACTGGAAGCTGCGTGAGGCTGTGCCTGCAGATGGCCAGTGTAAACATTGTCTCGTGGCCTGCCAGCGGATTACCCTGATGGGCCACATGCAGCCCACGGTCTCCAGGTAGCCCACAACTAGCATAAAGGGAAATCAAAACAGGATTATCATAATCATCAAATTTAACTTTTGGTATTTAGAATACATTTTGTTAATATCACATATTACACTATTCACTAGTTACTAATGTTTGTCTATTCACACCACAGTCAACACTTAGTGAGCAAAATAAAAAAGATAACATGGAATTAGTGAGGGAAGATATTCTTACAGTGATATAGAAATGGATATTTCAAACTTTATTACATCATTTTCTTTGTGTTTGCATGTATGTGTCCAAGCACATATTTCATTTAATTATATCATGACAAGCTACTTTAGTCAACTACCAAACTACTGCTTCAACAACCTATTAATGCAACCTTATCATTTTGATTTCTACACATTTTCCTTTCCTTTTGTATATCTCAGTGAGTTCTCATCTCCCCAGTCCTCTGCCAAAAGCTACCAGAGTGTAACAAACCTCAGGCTCAATTTCAAACAGAATGAAAGAAGGGAAATCAAAACAGTGAAAACTGGCCACAGTTACTCCAGTCAGCTTTACTCTCACAGGCTCTGTTCTGGTTCATGAATCAAAATCTAGCCAGAATAGAATGGCATGATGCCACCTTCACTGCTCTGTATGGTGGCACTGGATACTATTTCTCAGAAGGACACATCCATAAGAAGAGCAGTATGTCAGTGCTGGCTACACTGTATGAGAAAATTAGACATCTAGTTAACAGGCCCAATCACCTTTTCTCAGGAAGAAGACAAATGACTGTGTGGCAAATTGCCGGTATTGTTCTCTGGGTCTCGCGCTTTCTCTTCTCTGGGGTAGGTTCAGGGCGATATTGCTTGCCTCTGAACCAGTTCTTAATCACTCCCCTAGTGTCCT
>NC_133773.1:50370045-50485384 GCF_003597395.2 Chelonoidis abingdonii | reverse complement strand
AGTCAGGTGCTCTAATTGGAGTCAGGTGCTCTAATTGGCCACAGCTGTTCTAGTTAATCTAAAGCAAACCTTCCTCCCTTGGGAGGGAATAAGGCCCCCTGCTAACACTCTTATGCTGCCCTCTGGCCATGCTGTATCACAACTGTAACAGGGATAATGAGAAGCTTGCAGAGGTAACAAATAGGGGCAGTGAACATTACATCTCCTTTGCCATACAGTTACAACCCATTTCCTTCCTAATAAGTCTTTTCCTTACCTAATTAGAGTGATGAGTGGAAAAAACTCATGGCAGCATAGCACAATGGAGAGGAAGGGAAACTGAGGGTTTCCCACTAAATTAGTCAAAAAAAATGGATTTAAAAATATAAATTTGGAAGCAACTCAATGCTGATTGTGTCAGTGGCTAGATACTTCAAGTCACATTCATTTCTGGCATAATTTCAGTGGACTTCAAAGGAGATATTCTAGGAATAAATTTGGTCTATAGTAAAACATAATCCAAAATCATCCTGAAAAAAATAGTTTCAGTTATAATCATTTTCCCAATGTCACTTTATTAATATTTACCTACTATGCGTTGCTTCTTTAAGGCACAACAAAGAAATGTTAGCAGTCTGCCCTTTTAAACAAAACTTCATTTCAGATGTTGATCTAGCTATAAGAGTGGATACAGAGGCATGTCTGTGGTTTTTATATGAATGTTTTTCTTTTTTTGTAGTTCCTCCTTGAATTAAGCCCTTTTTTAGATAGCAGAAAATTAAAAGTTTTGGAAAAGCAAACATGGCCTATTATCTGGATTACAAAACTAATTGTGAATATGGTATAGGGATGATAGTTTGTGACAAACATCTGTCATAACCTATGTGCTAAGCAAAACATTGAAAATCTTTGTGAAATAACACATGATATGTGAGGACTTTCTCCAAGAATCTAAGGCTGACTAAACTGTACCCAGACAAAAAATAAAAATCTGATATAACTGGTAATATATCACGAGATTTCATCTGATTTGAAGTGCATGTACTATATAATTGAAAGTCTTCTGAAAAAAAAAAAAAGATTCACACAGATACAAATGGCAAAGCATTAAATGGGTGGGGAGAGTGTAATTGATAATCACAGACCAGCCTCCAAAGGTTCACAGTGATGCCTCCAATTTTGCTGTCTCTGTTCATTTCACACATACAGATCCATCTCACCTTTACCCTTCCTTATGTCTAATAAAGAATGTACTATTTTAGCATGTTAGGTGTTATCATCAAAAGCCTTGTCAGAAAAAAGAGTTGGAGTTAAGTTATTCAAACCTTGAACAAGAGGCTGGATTGCATGCTCCACTTTGTGCTGCATATGTGGCTGGAGATAGCCAGTGGAAAATTCCCCTTGTGCAAAAGAATTCTCTGCCATCAGAAAGCCACTCATACCAAGCATATGAGACTGGGTAGGGGGTGGCGGTGTAATATCCTTAGAAAAATTTACTAAGGATTGTAGTGGATTCTCCATGATTAGCGATTTTAAATTCAAGATTGAGTGTTTTTATAAAATGATATGCTGTAGTTAAAATAGGAATTATTTCAGACAAGTTCTATGTCAGTGTTTCCCAAACCTGGAACGCCGCTTGTGTAGGGAAAACCCCTGGTGAGCCGGGCCAGTTTGTTTACCTGCCGCGTCCACAGGTCCGGCTGATCATGTCTCCTACTGGCCACGGTTCACTGCTCCAGGCCAATGGGAGCTGCTGGAAGCAGCATGAGCTGAGGGACATACTGGCCGCCACTTCCAGCAGCTCCCATTGGCCTAGAGCGGTGAACCATGGCCAGTGGAAGCTGTGATCGGCCGGACCTGCGGACGTGGCAGGTAAACAAACTGGTCTGGCCTGCCAGGGACTTTCCCTACACAAGTGGCATCCCAAGTTTGGGAAACACTAGCCTATGTTATAGAGGAGGTCAGACTAGATGATCACAGTGGTTCTTTCTGGCCTTAGAATCTATGATGTGTAGAAGTCTGCTATGCCCAATCATCCACAGGTGTAAACTTCCTGACTGCTCTCCTCTGTAACTCTAGCTTGCATTGGGGCCAGGTGGCTCAGAATCACAGAGACATAAATGGTTCCTTCAGACCCTCTTTTTATCCACTCAGCCCAACTTCCCTTGCTTGGGGTGTTAAATCTGTAAACAAGGTGTTAAAATGTACTGCTTGAAATTTAACTTGGTGGGATTCACTGCTGTGAAGAGAGCACAAGGTCAATGCACCCCGTAAAACTAAAGCAAGCCTTTAGGATAACAGGATATTACTGGGGCATAGACCTTTTGTTGGCATCATTTTACCTCTCCCTATAGTGCAGCAGTCTCTGCTTAAGCTACCAGAATATATAAATGTCTTTCTTCAGATATTCTTATGGTTTAAGGCCTCTCTGAAAAATCAAAAGTTATTTTCTTTTCAGGTTTTAAATCAAATACATATCATCTGGATATATTTTTATGGATAACAGAAAGAATACTATGATAACACACTCAAATACAGAATGTGGGTTTTAAGGTACTCTTTCTCTCAATCTACAGTATTAAAATTAGCTAAAGAATTATAAGGAGAAAATGGTCTGTCATTGAAAGAGAAAGAGGCACCTCATTCACTTTTCCTGCAATGCTCTGAAGGGAGAAGAGGTGACCTTGCTGTGAAATGTTAATGACAAAGGTGATAACACTCAGTGAGTGTCTCACACCCCGAACATAACTACTGGATTTAATTCAGCTGTTCTTGTCTCTTCTACTTTCTGCCACACTCTTGTTTAAGAGTTATGTTGTCTTGGCATATAACTTTGACCTCTGAAGTTGAGGGGCACACAGTCAATCACTTCTTTAGACCTTAGACCAACCTACAGGATTTAGTCCACGCTGCCACTGCAATTTATTTCTCAAAAAAATCTCTTTGAATATTAGAACATTTTTTTCATCGCAATGTTACTCTAAAGAACACAACAAATGCTCCAAAATAATTTCAAAATTGAAATCCAATTTTTATCCTGTGAGTTTTGTCAAAATCCTTTGTTAAAGCAGAAATAGTAGTAAGATATGTTTTATTTGTATGTTATAATAATTTTTGTCACAGTGAAGAAAGATTTAAATGCTTACAGGTAGAATTTTGAAGAATAAACAAATTGCACTTTTCTCCTAGGCATACCCTCACAGTTAATGCTCTGGGTTATTTATAGTCATAGCTAACAGACAAGAAGAAAGGGAAGATTCACTAGCTTTTATCTAGATGACCCTTTATTAAAAGGTTTGCTAATGGGACAGCCTCCATTTTCATAGCCAATATGGCTCTGCTTAATTCTACTGTTTGCTTTAGCCAGTTCGTAATCAAAGTTATTTTAATTTCTTTAGACTTTATTACCAACCAGGTAAACAATTAGATAAGCTGCTGTAGGTATTAATTAGCTAGTGAAAGTGCAAATCATCCTACATAAGCAAAATGACATTTGTACGCTTTGTCTTCCTGCATTTCGAAAGACATGTATATGTACTGGAAGATCTGAAAGAAAAGACATGCAGAATCCACGGTGGGCCACATTCTACTCACAGGTACTAAAGTCTAAACAGGTACACTTATTGTCTTATTCAGGATGTATCTTCATGTACATGTGTCATAAGTAGATAGGTAAGGGTTAATTTTCTTTTGCCTGTAAAGGGTGAACAAAGGGGGAACCAAGCACCTGACCAGAGGACCAATCAGAGAACTGGGAGGGAAAGGAACTCGGCGTCTTTTTGTTTTCCTCGGCTGTGAGTAAACAAGCTTTTCGTCTAACTCCAATCTTCTTTCTAATATTCTACTATCAAGTGTGAGTACAAAGGCAACAAGGCAAATAGGCTGTTAAATGCTTTGTGTTGTATTTACAGGTGTGTTGATTTTGCTGGACTGGTTTAATTGGGCTATCTTTTAAATCAGACTGTTTATTCCTATTTTCTTATAAGCCACATCCCTGTATTGAATTTCTTAATGCAGTGTTTAGTATATGTAAGTTCTTTCTTTTTTTATATAAAGTTTTCTTTTTAAAACTTGTGGGAGTTTCTTTTCCTAGTGAGGCAAAGGGGAGAGAAATTTCTGTGCCCGGAGCTCTGTCTACCTCTGTGTGACAGGCTAGGGGGAGGGGAGCCCAGGCTCTGTGGTTTACTTTCCTATTGTCCCAGGGCGGGAACAAGCTACGGGGAAAAGTTACAGGGAATAGAGGTAAGATTAGTTCTGTTTCCCTGTGTTGGAGGGCTGTCTCTTTGGAGAAGAGGAGGCAGGTTTCTCGGTATTGTGATGTAAAGAGATTGCATCAATTCCCTCAGGTTGCTCAGAGCGGAACGACTGAGAGAGAGGGGGAAGGGAGGGGAGATAATTCCCTTACCGGTAAGACTCATACTTCTGAGTCTTGGGGGTCTTTCCAGGGGAAGTTGGGGAGGCCAGAGAGGGGGTCCCCCCAAGGAATATTTGGGGAACCCGGGCTGATAGGAGCCAGAATCCTATCTGGTGGCAGCGAGATAAGATCCAAGCTGGTACAAGCTTGGGGGAATCCTAGTAAGCACCCAGATTTTGGACGCTAATGTCCAGATTTGGGACAGACGTTTACACAACATGACAGCCAATTTGGCCCTGGGTGTGTGTATTTTCAGAAATGACAAGAAACAAGACATTTCAGTCATTAGTCAACTCAGAACTATCTGTGTCAAAGCCAACTCTCTTGGCAAAGGTACAGTTTTCTCTGTAGTGTTTTTGCTTCTACTAGGCAACTTATTGGGTGACATTTATCCCCCTTAAAAAAAACACATAGATACTAGTTTTCCTGCTAATTAGGAAAAACTATGTGAAAGTATTCACTGACCCTTAGCAGAACCTGAGAACTGTCAAGCTTTGTATATGCTGCCTAGGAACATAATTTCTTTCTAGTTGTAGATTTGAAATGCTATTAAATTGAAGGAAAAGAACATTAAATAATGCCTTTCTAATTATTATGTACTATAAATCAGAATTTAATAAGTCTAAACAGAGTACACCTATTGTAATTTCAATCTATGTAATTTTTACAACCAATTCCGTACGTTTATAATAGCCCTGGTAGCATACATAGTAATTTTCTCTAGTTTGATCAAATTACTTGTAATACATAAGTGCAAGTGAACTTTTCAGTTTTGTATTTTACTCAGTATACTAGCATAGAGCCTAAGGAAAGCTCCAAGTGTAAACTTACTAAATGAAAGGAAACACTTTACCCTATGATAGAAATATAGATGGATGTGAACTAAAATCCATGACTTGAATTACTCTGAACTTTGAGTGTGCTGAAAATCCAAACCTGGATTTGATATTTGCAAATAGCCTTTAATATGAATACTTTCAAATCTGGTTTGTTAGGATCCAGAGCCACTGTTTCTGGCTTGAACCCCTTTTTAATATAAATATTTCTGAGAACTGTCTGATAGTGAGCCTAAGAGTTTGAGTGTCCAGTCATACTCCTATTGAAGTAAAAAGCCAAATCACATCCTCAATTCCCAGCAACCAAATCTACTACCTTAATGACTCCCATTTAGAAATTTCTTGGAATAATCTGGTCCCTATTACATGAGGAGATTGCTCCAAAGTTGTTTTGTCCAATGTATTTAAATGAATTTTAACAAGAGATAAGATTTTTAAAAGGACAACATACTTACTGTCCAGGCGCCAAATTGTAATGCACTGACATGCTGTCTCCAGTTTATTTGCAGCCACTCAGCAAAACTATGACAATTTGGTGGAGCACTTAAGCATTTTACCTTTACTAAGTGGCTGAGAAAGCTGCCCCTTTAGTTCAGAGCAGAAGGTCATTGTTTCAATCCTATTTCCTCATATCATTTTAATAGTAATGATGTTGTTCAAGCTATGGTGTAGAATAAGATTGTGCTTAATGCTGTTATTACACTGAACCTTGTTCAAGAAGTACCACTATTTATGAGATACTTTACTAATTAAAGCATCCAGATTATGCTGATCCAGTGCTACCACAGCTCCTTTTCCAACCATAACAAAATACTGGGATACAGTAATGCTTTACTAAAACATAGAACCCCCAACAATTAGGCAGACTCTCAATGATATCTTCCAACACTGTTTTAAAGTGTTTCAAGGAACTTAGGTATTGTCTTGGGAAATCAAAACCAGCCTGATGCTGAGCCAGGTCAGCAACAAACTGCAGTGGAGTTGCAGGTAAATTATAACGTAAGTGGTTCAAAAAATCCCCCAACTCCCAGTGTTATGTGGAAACTAATAGAGTTCCCACCTTGTTGAAGACAAGATAACACACTCAGTTAAAGTCAAAAGTCACCCCTCCTTGAATCTCATTTTATTAAGAAACATGTAATTAAAACCTTTTGCTACATTAAATTCCAGATTTATTCCCTAATTTACTTTTCCAAAGGTTTACTTTCACATCATTTAGATTTTAGGTAGAGGCCAATGCATGACACATGCAGGATTCCAACACCTGCTAGCAGGGTGGGGAAACACAAAAACTTTAACCTATTACAGTAAATGGCTTTAATTGTCTATTCTCCTATCCCTGTGTTAGTACACCACTTTAATGTTAATGTGAGTTTCAAGTGTACAAAAAAAAGAGAAAATCCCTCACTGCACAAAAGGTTGATATTTCTTTCTGAAGTGTTAGTTCATATCAAACAAATATTAAAGAAAAAGTTTTTGAAACATTAGGAATAATTTCTAAGAAGACAAGCCTCAACTCTGCATTTCAGAAGAGATGTCTTATTTTCATAGGCAGCCTGAAGATCTATAGAACTTCTGCTATATGTCTCTGATAAGCATGAATGTGACCCAAGGTAATTGGTGTCTTATAGGTGACAGTGACTGACATAGGTCACATCCTACCCATAAAAGCTCACATCAGCCTATGTCAGGAATGCTCATTAAAAGTAACAGTGATATTGTAGTTATAGACATATTGATTTCAAGCGTGCTATTTGAATACAGTGACACAAGTTATTGTATGTAATGTAGCAAGCAAAACTCCATATACTATTTTATCATTTATGATTTCAACACCAGTTTGATATAAAGAGACACAATCTCTCTTGCTCCAAAGCTCTGCTCAGTGCAACTGGAAGCCAGAAGCCTATTTCAGATCCTTGGCTGTTAAGCCTAGCCTGGTCTGGATTTTACTTAGAGCTTCTGCCTGGCAGCTCTAGATCAGTGGCTTTTAAACTGTGGTCCATGGATCACCAGTGGTCCATGAGATCCATTCATGTGGTCTGCCGATTGTTCCCTTTAAGGTGCGTGCCTGGTCATCCGCACATGAGAGAGTGACAGGCCACCCACCTAATTAATGGAGTCACACAGGCATGGCTCCACTAATTAGGTGCCTGGACTCTGGAGAAGACACACATGTAAGGTGAGGTGGTGCTTTGGAGGGAATACGGGGGTGGAGGAAAGGGGCAGTGGGGTGAGAAGAGGGGGTGGGTGGAATTTGGGATATGAAGGGTTGCAGTGGCTAGAGAAAGAGGCAACTTTCCCCAGCTTCAGGACTGTGGCTGACACAGAGAGACAGCCCTCCTTCCCAGCCTCAGCACTGTGGCTGCTGTGGTGAAGGAGACACCCCATCCTTCCCAGCCCCAGCTCGGGGGCTGGTGTGGTGGGGGAGAGAGGGCACATCCAATCCATTAGAATGGTAAGGCTATTAATATTAAAATATGAATCATGTGCTTTTATTTGTAGAACAAAAAAGTTAATTATTATTAAGTTTTTTTTATATAGTGCTTTTATTTAAAGTGATTTACATTTGGAAAGATCATTAAGTGGTCCACCGAGACCCTCAGCAATTTTCTAGTAGTCCGAGAAAATAAAAAGTTTGAGAACCACTGCTCTAGGTTATACCACTGAAGTAGAGGACCTATGGCAACAATGTGATCGATTGGGGGCATCTTTCTTTTAAATTGTGAAGTCCATCTTGTTTTGTGAATAGGGGCTCCACTTTGTATTGTAACCTTCATTTTAGAGTTTGACCATTTTGTATTGCAACCTCCTTTGTGGATTAGAGCATCCATTTTGTAATGGGAACTTGACACCAAGGCCAGCTCCAGGCCACAGTGCGCCAAGCGAGTGCTTTGGGCGGCACGCCGCGGGGGCGCTCTGCCAGTTGCTGGGAGGGTGACAGATGGCTCTGGTGGACCTGCTGCAGGCATTCCTGTGGACGGTCCGCTGGTCCCGCGGCTCCTTTGGACCTCCCGCAGACACGCCTGTGGCAGTTCCACCAGAGCCACAGGACCATCGGACCCTCCGCAGGAACGCCTGCGGGAGGTTCATCGGAGCCGTGGGACTGGCGAGCAGCAGAGCGCCCCCAGTGGCGTGCTGCCGTGCTTGGGGTGGCGAAATTGCTAGAGCTGGCCCTGCTTGACACCTAGTTGAATGACTGCCTGAGTGGATGGCACAAAGAAATCTACTGTTTCTCTACTACTGACCCATCCACAGAACAATGAGCTCTCTATGCAGAAGCCTGGCTGGGGGAAGGAACTGGAGTTCTTCATTTTGGTTACATATAAGGGAGAAGACTGGATAGGAGAAAGAAAAGACAGTAGGTTCCTTCCTAACCTATGGATGCTGACCAAATGCAGGACTAATAGGACTGAGATTCTGGAGGAGTGTGTTCAGGACAGTTTGTTGTTTTCCAAAGATCTGTAACTCTCTATTGCTGTTTAAAAGTAAAATACGTGTAGTTAAGAATCTTCTTTGCTAATCCTCCAGTCCTTGCTTGCCTGCCACATTGTTCGTGAAGGGATTAATTGAGAAGTTCATCATGCCAATGGCAAGCTGGGATTCTGAGGGAAAATGTGTGAGCAACTGGGGGCTCAGGAGAATTGAAGACTTGGTTCTCATATTAAAGGTAGCAGGGCTGCACTGCTCTGCTTCCCAAAGAAGTACAGAGACATGAGGTTGGCCCCTGAAATGTGCCTTAGGGACCCACAGGCTAGGAATAGTGTCCTGGCTCTACCCAGACCTAGTTGGAGTAGGAGCATGTGGAATCCAGGGGTTAGGTCCACTCACAACAGATTGATGTGTGACTGAAGAGAAGAATTAGGCCAAGTTATGACACCAACATCAGTGGAGTTTTGGCATCCAGCTCCAGATTCTTTCCCTACACTTAGGAGAGCAGGAGTAGCTGACATCAGGCCGGGATCTAGTACATATGTGCTAGCAGGGCATTTCCTACCCACAGAAGAATTCTGTGCTGGTCATTTGTATTGAGTTTCCATGCCCTTCGTACTTCCTAAGTGGCACACAAATATTTCATTGTATACACCATTGAGTTGTATTTTAAATTAGAAAAACAGCCCTACTGTAAAGAGACGTACAAACAAATACAGTGCTCCCTTTCTGAAAGAATGTCACATACGCAAAAAAATTCTGGATTAATTGGGCCAAAGGATTTCCCTATATTATTCTGTGCACATCCTAGGTTTCTGTTATTATATGTGTCGTCTGTAGTGACTAGCGATGGTTCCCCCTCATAGCATGTACTCATGTTTACCTTCTTATGCAGAAGTGAACCAATGAACAAGAAGTAGGTCCCTGTCTTTTCACCCAGGGAAAAAGAGGAGTGTACCTCTAACAAGAGGTAGTCATTTGTCTTGGTGCCAAGAAAAAGTATTCATGCACCATTAAACAGAAGGTAGATTCCTGTTTGTTAAGCAGAGCAAGGGTGTGCCTGTCTCCAAGCCCCTGCATTTAATTGCAGCTTATTGCATTCCCGACAGGGAGGCAGGAACAGCTGGGCAAGGAACACTGTACTGATGCAAGAGAAGAAAATATGAAAAAAACCAAAACCTGTGCACTCTGTTTTCCTGCAAGGAACCCTATACAAAACTGCATCATTAAAAGGACTACTATTTCCTGGTTTTGTTCTGCTGATTTCTACTTATTCTTGCTCAAACATATGAATAAACTGCCCTGAAAGCATCATAATCTGAAAGTCAATACACTAAGAAATATATGTTAAAATCTCACCTTTACAGAAAAATAATGTAGCTGGCTGAGCTTTCAACCTTCTGTTCATTTATTAGTTGAAAGATTTCCCATATAGCTCTGGTTGGTAGTCAGGCTCTACATTTAAAATGCATATAATTCAATAAGATCAGCACATTGTCTACTTCAGGGATACTTTATTTAGGCATGATTTTTGAAAAAAGTAAATCAGTGAATTTATTTGTCATCCTGCTGTCTGTATGAAGCTTTAATTGGCTATTTATGGAAGGGAATGTAATGGAGCTTTGAAAAAGCGTGCACATTTTCAGCTTCATTATAAAAGCTTTCAATCTTTGCAACTTTTTGTTAAAAAAACTATAAATAGAACATTTTTTTTAAAAAAACAATGTATGCACAAAGATTTCCTTTTTCCTTGTTCACGGGATTCCTCTCCCTCTTTATTTTATTTTATTTATGTATTGTAAGCTACTCACCGTAAGGGAGAATCCTATAGACTCAGCATGAGAATTAGCCTATAGACCTCAGACACAGCATCATCAGTAGTTCCCTTTTGAATACTGAAAGTTCATCATCTAAATTGTGTTCATTACTTACATTTTAATCTCAACAAATGTGAGATATTTTGTCTCCAAAGTTAGCTTTGCAGGGTGACATACAGATTCTTTTTTACCACGCTGGAAAGATTCAATTTGAAAACTCCTGCTCACAGTTGAAGAAAGCAGAGAAATACTGGGAATTCGACATTTTGGTTTGTCAAAAATCAGCAGGATGCAAGGCACAGTGATCCAATGAACTACACATGTTCATCTCAGGCTTGGCAAGCTGGTAGGAGAGCTCTGCCTGGTACATTAAGTTCTCAGGGCTGTCTTGCCTAAGTAGGTCACCACCTCCAAAATCACATGGAAACACAATAATTCTAGGTTTTGAGAGCGCCAGGGCCTCCCAGCATGGTAAGAACATCTCTTTTAGATTGCAAAAGTTTTCTGTCTGCCAAGTCGTAAAAGAAAATCTCACTATACCCTATATTGTCTGCTGTTTCCTGGTGCACCATTGTGAAGAGTGTAATCACAGCATCTCTCAAGTTCTAGATCTCCTAATACAAGAGGTGTTATTGAGAACTGATTTTTGTTATATAGTTGAAGTGGGATCCCTTTTATTTGAGGAATTTAGAAATAGAATATTGAACTTTTACCTATTTCCTCAAAATCAAATCAAATAAAAATAAACAAAAATATTGCACTGGGCAGTTTGAGGTTTGTTAGATTTAAAGAGACTGTAATGTCGGCTTAATCATGTGTTTATATTGCATGCTTCCTGTTACTTTTTATTTTCAGCATTCTAGGGGTTTTATGGGTTTAAATAACCTAGCTGACAAACAACTTCCTCTGTAATTGGCAGAATTCATACATATTTGCAGCTAATCCTATTTGCCACTGTGCTTTTCTAGTTGTCCTCAACTACACACTGTTACCACCTTTTGCAACTCCTCTGAATATTTTGTATGGGTCAAATGACTCCTTTGTTGAAATTTATTTTTCATTATTCAGCCAAACAGGTATGGGCTTAGTATATGTTAGTTACATATGTTGACATTCATCAAATAAATATTCACCAATAATATTTTTCAGTTCCAATCAACCACTTGTCATTTAAAAGCAGCAGAGAATCCTGTGGCACCTTATAGACTAACAGACGTTTTGGAGCGTGAGCTTTCTGTGGTGAATACCCACGAAAGCTCACGCTCCAAACGTCTGTGAGTTCTATAATTGGCCACAAGGATCTTCTGCCTTGTCTTACAGATCCAGACTAACACGGCTACCCCTCTGATACTTGAAACTTGTCATTTGTGTCCAGATCTCTAGAAAAGATCTAGTATCTAGGAAGACAAGACAAGACAAGACAACTTGGCACAACCCAGTTGCATTTATGGGACAAAGTCCTGTCCCTGCTATTATGATCCACACTACAGATTTTTATAGGTTTTTTATAGCACTAGCTGTTGTATAAATAAAATAGCTCAGGCATCCCAAAGCACCAAAGATAGTGTATGTAAAGGAGGACTAAGCCGTAGATCCTCAAAGGTATTTAGGAGCCTAAATTATCTCTGTATCAGTGATGTGCCCATTGCTGTTCCTATGTAAAACCTCCCAAATTGGGCCAAATTATGACACTTTGAAAATTCTTAGTTTGCATGTGCTCAGCTGAGACTTGTTAGACTTTGGTTGCTAACTTCTCTGAAGCTTTTTCTGCACTGTACATATTCCATCTCATCATAGTGTCTATGTACTGACGGGATAAGCACGCACCAACCCTACAGAGCAAATGATAATGCTCCAGCTTTGGGCTGCAGGAGTTAAGAAGGACATTCCCTGCAATGTCTCAAAGTTGGCCAGAAACTGGAATTCCTGTTCAAGAGGAAGTTTCAAAAACCTTTTCAGTATATTCAGGAACAAACAAACAAGTCAATAAAAATGTTGAAATTTCCCAGGAAATGAGAATTCCAAAATTCTGTATAGAAAAGACACAAGTAATTCCCACCTTTTCTAAATGTTTCGAAGCCTCCTTGGGTCATACATAGTCCCAGCACCCACCAGGTGGGGAGCTGGACAGAAAGCTTGGGAGCCTGGCAGTTCAGGGGGCCTAGAAACTTGGGAAATTGGGCTCCCAGGGCGTCTGAGCTGTCTTGGAGCTGAGATCCTCGAAGCCCTGGCTCCTGGTCAATCTATCTGGCAGGCTGCCTTGGAACCAGGAAGCTGGAAACTGGGGCTCCCCATTAGCCTGCTAAGTGGGCTGCTGAGGAACAAAAGATCTGCAGAGCTGAGAATAATTTTCCGATAGAAATTCCAGTCATTCATTCTGATGGAAAATCCCTGACGACTTTTACTAGTTTTTCTCCTCCCATCTTCTGTAGGACATGATGGAACTGGGAAGAGGAACTGAGATCAGGGAGACTGTCTGTCTTGTATTCTTTGTGTTTCCCTTACTGGCTCTCAGGCAGCATGGAGCTTTGGAGGAAGATTAGTCAGATTTAACTGCTGAGGGATGAGAGGGTGACAGAAGAGCGAGATGCAGCAGCCAGAAGAGAAGGAGAAGTGCAGAAGGGGATAGGAGCCAGCGCAGTCACATATAAGAGTGGAGATGGACAGAGGTATTTAGGCATGGAGAGGGAAGGGAGTAGAAGCTAGAGGGTTGGGGGGGGGGGATAGGAATAGATGCAGAGACGGACAGTAGGCAGGGTGTGTTAGAGTTGGAAAGGAGTAGAAACCAGAGGGTTAGTAGTAGGAGAGGGAGAAGGTGGTGGGAGCCAAGGGTGCCATGAGCAGGAGCTGAGCCACCCTGTGCACTAAATAAGGCAGGGATCCTGTGGAAAAAAATAGCATGTGATCACATATCATAATACATATAAACCAGGGGGCTGAATTAAGATTGGATGAGCACTCTTAATTCTGGCATTTCCTAATCTGAGTTGCTTGACTTGCAACCTTAACATTCTTTTAGCATAGTTTTTTTTTTGTTTGTTTTGGATGCAATATTGATTTAGCTTAAATTGGCAGAGAATTGGCTTAAGATAAATCAACATAGACCAAATTTAAATTGAATTAAGAGTGTCCCCAGGATTTTATACCCATTTAACAACACTGATTTAAAATCACACCTCAGTTAAACTAGTGTTATCCAGGTCTTAGTTCAGGGATTTGTAGAGTAACAGGGCTGGGACGGCTGTGAAGAATTGATTATCTTTCCCCTCTCCCTTTCCTGACACCTCAGTATGCTAAAAAAGAGATTTGTTCTGGTAAGCTGTGGGCTGAGTTTGGCAATGTGAATGTGTGAGATAAAGGAAGGCACTCTAGGGAATAGGATGGCACTCTGCAGAGAAATGGAGGACAGTCAGTGTCAGTTTTGCTTTCTCTTTCTTTCTGGACCTTGACTGACATGTGTTTACTTGTGTACTTTGAAAAAGAGAAGCAATGTTGTAGTTATGTTTGACCTATAGAGGGACAGGACACTTTTTATGTTTTAATTTTTTGTTTTACAAAAAACCTCAGAAAGCAAGATTATTTCCTGTCTCAATTCGTTTCTACACCACTATGTTCTAAGATACTCATTTAACTTATGTTCCATGTCCAACACAATCTAATCAGATCATTAAACCTTAAAACCAAAATGTTCCAGATCAAGACAAGAAACACACCATGATGCCTTAGGCCAAATCCTGAATCTAAATACTAAAGGCAGTATAGCTTAAACACCACAGTGATGAACGCTGTGCAAAATCCTTAAATGGGTAAATAGCACAGCTTGCCCAGCAGTGGTCACAAAGGTCGTGTCAATTGGCAGCACAATTCCTATTATACTATACAGACTGATAGGTTTTTTTTATTAAACATTCATTAAATACTCATATACATAATTCTTTTTATGGGTATTTAATCAATGTTTACAGGATTTTTTGTTTGTTTGATGCCTTGTTGGGTGAAACAAGCAAAGTTAATTCCTTGGCAACAGAATCCTGAACCCAAATTAATGTTGTGGCCGTACAAAAGGACAACTACAAAATTATTACCTTCTAAAAACTGTGTCTGATCCTCAGAGAATCTTGGAGCACTAGCCACTCTCAACACCAAGCTCACCCCGAGAAAATCAGACTCTCTTTTTTTGGAAAGTACAGAGACAATATCATATGATTTAGGCAACCAATTATACAGGTCAAAGGAGATTATTATATTATTTTATTTTTATTTTCTAGGCTGGAACTAAATCTGAAATATTTTAAATATTTTATCTTTGCTCTTATAACAAGGGTTTTTTGTTTTGTTGTGGGTTTTTTTTTTGGTTTTTGCTTGTTTTTGTGTGTGTTTTCTTTCAGAACATTCACACTGCACAAAGGCTTTTACATTAACGGTCTAATATATAACATCTCATGTTCTTGTTTTTTGTAGTAATGCAGTCTGTAGGGTTAAGTCTAGTGGCAATAGTGGAAAGATACACACATTTTATCTGTGCTGTCATTTAGCCAATGATCAATAAGTGCCTGACAATAAATCAATATGGGCATAATCTCTAATCTGCGAAATTCTATGAACAATCTCTTGAGTATTCTTATCACAAAATCTATTATCAGTTCCGTCCTCATTTTGGCTGATTTACACATGGATGCTGTTTGCTCTCAAAGACTTCCATTTCTCTAAGTGCTGTCTCGTAAGTATACGACTATCCATCGATGCACTACTAATATTCAGAAGGCTAATATTTAATTACAGATAACAGACCCAGTGGGACTGAGAACAAAGTGGCCATCATTGAGATGTTATATAATAAAATATTAAAAGATAGAAGATATAAATCCAAAAAAGCTGGTAGTATTTTGATGTTTGTCTTAAATTCATAGAAATTAGTGCTGAGTGGACACTGCAGTATGCTATATTATCAACTGTTTTCTTCAGTCTAATTTTAAATTTGTACTATAGCAGAAATGTATTTGGACAAATAAAGCAAAGAAGAGGAATTTGTAAAAAGGAAAAAATCTCCATTCTGCCAGGTTGCATAAATATAGACTTCCTATTCTACTTCTTGGTTGATTCTGCATTTGTTATTTTAGACTCAGAGTTCCTGTGTGTTTCCAGTGAGATTGCAAATATTATTACCAAAAATTGTTTTTTTTCATTCTTGGAATGGTTGCTATCTAAGAAAATGGATTATATGTATAGATAATATAACACATTACCCAGGACACTGTCTGGACTGTTGAACAACTGTTCCCTCAGTTCTCCAACTTCGAGTGCCAATGGCATTGCTTTGCTGTAAGAGCATCAACTCCTGGCCTGTTCACATATAGGCTCTAGCACGTAAAATCATTTCCAGCTACACTGTATTGAGAGCTACTAGATAGCCACATATAAATTAAACTGCAAGCAACACCAGCAAATACCTAGTCATAAGAACATAAGAATGGCCGTACCGGGTCAGACCAAAGGTCTATCTCTTCCAGTATCTGTCTACCGACAGTGACCAATGCCCGGTACCCCAGAGGGAGTGAACCTAACAGGCAATGATCAAGTGATCTCTCTCCTGCCATCCATCTCCATCCTCTGACAAACAGAGGCTAGGGACACCATTCCTTACCCATCCTGGCTAATAGCCATTTATGGACTTAACCACCATGATTTTATCCAGTTCTCTTTTAAACTTAGTGCCAGACTTTCCCCCCAAAATCTGCATCTTGTACGGCTCAATAGCTTCCTGAACAATACAAGCTCATAGAAAGTCCATCATTTCATGAAAGGAAAACGATATGCACCAGCCATGTTATTCCAAATGGCGTTTCCCGCACACTTTAATCCAAACACACTGGTTATGATAAAACATAAAATAAATGTATTAACTACAGAAAGATAGATTTTTAATAGATAGATTACAGATAACGATGCATAAAAGTCAGAATTCTTTACTAAAGAAATGCGTAAAACACAAGCTAATACCTAACTTAACTAGCTAAGTGAACTTAAAAAGAAAAAGGTTTTGCTTGATCTTATGTTTATAGCACTCTGTACTGGCTGAAAAGTTTTCCAGCCAGGATCACTCCTTTCCTAGTTCAGTGATGTTATATTTGTCTTTCCAACATTGTAGCTGTCATGAGTAGAGAGAGGCAATTTCTGTTGTGTGTGTTCTCCATTCTTATATCCTTCTCCCCTCTTTGATGTTTTCTCCACTGTTTCTTTGCCAATAAGTCCTCATTCACACACTTATTCCTACCAAGGTGATTGTCCTATTGATTATTCTGATATCTGGCTGGGGGGTGCCAGTGTGTCTTTGTCTTTGTAGGACAGGTTTGGGCCTTCCTTTCTAACTCTATAACATGTTACAACACAGTTATACAGTAAAAACATATAACTTTACATACAATGTTGATACGCATTTTACCAGAACAATACTGCACAGTGGATTTGTTGCAGCCCTAAGCCTATGCTCAAACACGGCGACTGTTTGGCCAATTGTCGGTCAAAAGGTCACATTGGTACCATGTGCAACACCGTAGTGCAGTGTGCTACATTATAGTGCCGTGTGCATTTTCCCGTTCTTTTTGCCTGGTCACCTAGGGGTCAGGCTAGAGCCTTGTGCAAAAATACCAGCGTACCATGTGCATATGGGTAGTGTGCCGTGTGCAGATTCTGTTTACGTGGAGGGCTCCAGCTCGGAACCTGGAAGGCTTAAGGAGCTAGGGACCAATCAGATGCTGACACGAGTAAGAGCCTTCGAATAAAACCATGTCTCGCGCCAAAATCTGCAGGAGTATCCGCATGTTAGCTGGAAGGCCTAAATAATCCTCCAGATTTAGCTGGCTCGGATCGTGCCGTTACAGATTATTTCCCACTAATTCGTCATGCCCTTGGTGTCTGTACTGCTGGTCAGCTGTGCCTGGAGTGTGGTATTTGCATTCTAATTTCTGTAAATCTTCTGTTTGCTTAGCCTCTTCCCTTTTTCCTTCCCTTACTTGGTATATGAAAGTTGAATTGTTGTATTTTGCAATATCTGGTTAATGCTTGTACAGTTTACTCAGTTTTTGTGTATTTTATCTGGATTTTAGTGAGCGGTTAATCACAGATTGTTTGGTTTCTTTTTGTTAGACGTAAATAGACTGTTTCAAGTTGTGTGTAGATTCTTGTTTTGATAGTATTGCTAGTTGGTAAAAGTGCTCCTCCCCAGCCCAAGTTGTAACTTATCCCCATTAATAAATGGCCACGTGGTTTTGAACTTTCAATCTGTCACATTTTGATTTTCCTCACTCGATCATAAACTTACTCGAACCTGCATTGGTTTCAGACAGATTATGACATTTCAAATGATATCTCACAAGGCATACTTTGTACAAAATTTATCATAGCCTTATAAAAGTGGTGGATAGCGTAGTGGTTAAGAGTGCCACTCTTTGATATGGGAGACCACCCTTTGATATGAGAGACCGGGGTTCAAATCCTGGTAAGTACCCAACTTTCCAGTAGGGATCCTTGGGCAAAAAAGACCCCCTAACGCTTCACCTGCCTACCTCAATTATGAGAGTGACACGAACCAGGAAAGTCATGCTGGCTCGGATGTCGCCCGGATTAACAAGGTCTGCTCCAGATGTTGAGGAACCAGGACAATCTGACGATAAGTGGCCTACTGGAACAAGCCATTCATGGACGAGACAAGAGAACCTGGAATTGATGGAATGCTACTACAATAGTAGACCTAATGAGGGGGATATATGAAATGTATGAGGGGACTATGGATGGACAAAAGACCTACATCCACACTTACTGAGAAACAGCTAGTTACCCAACGCTTCAACAGAGTAAAGAGGAAGCTGCTCTCACAGCTTGAGATAGACCAACTCCACATTGCATCCTAGACTCAAGAAGACCTGAAAAACAAGTGGAGTTGCAGCCCCACTCAGAGCTGAAACTTACTGCCCCTCTCATTGCAGAGCACAAGCAAGCTATATGAGGCATAAGATCATGGAGACTAGCTACAATCAATCCTTGGAGGATTACCAAGGCTCAGTCGAGAAGTACACAGATAGTAGTTAGAAGATGACAATCCCTACTACCGCCATAACCAAACAATGAACTGTATAACGCTACAGCCTGTATCTGGAGAATGCTTGGCTACACAATCAAGAAGAGCAACAGTATGTCCAATCCACCCTGGAAATGAGGTTGGAGGATAAACTCAAGGTGATCGGAGAGAAGTTAGTCAGCTGGTGGAACTACGGGGTGTGCAGATTAGATAAGACTCGGTACTGAAAAAAATACAAGGGCTGACTCATCTGAAGCCCAGAGAGTAAACAAAGGCTCACAGCACTGGCTACCAGGTTAAGGAGATACGCTAGAGAAGCAGAGGCCAAAAAGTAGTTGCCTGCTCCGAAGAACCATCCAAGGGTACTCCCAACTGCAGCTGCAACAACACAATAATAGCAGAACACTGAACAGTACTGGAAGAACATATGGGGAGAGAAGATCATCTAAACTATGAAATGTGCTGCGACCTGGAAGGAGCAAGCAATCTCCCAGACAGAAACCAGTCACATCACAGAGAAGACATCCAGCAATGGGCAGAACATTGAAGAGTGGACAGCACTGGAGCAGACATGATCCAACCTACTGTTTAAAGAAACTTAAAGCAGGCATGAATCTGCAGCACAATGAACCTAACTGCGCCTGCAGCAGGCTCCCACCCAACTGGGTCAAACAAAGGAAGAATGCTGATTGAAACGCCCTGCAAGGGAACAGATGGCGCATAACCATGCCTCCCCAACATGGCAAAGTCAAATCAGCATCATAGCTTCAAGCTACGGACCATATGCGCCGTACATGCACACGCTAAGTGGCATGGCGAACGACACCAGAGGCTCAAAACCAGTTGCTCATGATAGAGCGTTGCCGGACTGAGTCTAGACAGACTAATCTGAGCAAGTCTGATTGGACTACAGGAAAGCTACGACTCAATGCCGCACATGTGGATCTGGTAATGTCTGACGCTATAAACAAAGTCAACAGGACACTAGGACCTTCCTCCAAGACTCAATGGGACTATGGAAGAACACTGGAGTCAACTCAAGGCAGCTTGCACAAGTGCCATCAAGTCGGCATATACCAAGGTGATGCACTGTCCCCGCTCCTGTTCTGCATAGGCTTAACGCTCAGCAGATAACACAAGGACTGGATACAGGTACAGAGTTAGAGGAAACTACCTCAGCCACGTCCTCTACATGGATGACTTCAAGCTGTATGCTAAGAACCGAGACATCGACTCGCATCCACCTGAGCGGATCTACAAGTGAGGATATGGTGATGTCATTCGGCATGGAGAAAGTGTGGCCGGATGGTAATGAAGAGAGGGAAGGTATCACAGACTGATGGGTTGGAACTGCCAGCGGGCCACATAGCAGACATACAGCAGCTACAAGTACCTTGGCGTCCCACCGTACACAATGGAAACCATGAATGAGGAGGCAAGGAAGACAGCAACATCCAAGTATCACCAAGGATAGACAGGTCCCTGAAGACAGCTCAGGGAAACAGATCCAGCTCAACAAATACTCCCTGCCGGTCATCAGATACCTCTGCCGTATAGTGACTGGCCAAAGGAACGCGCACACTAGCGCACTGCTCGAACCCGGAAGCTCCTCACAGTGCACAGAGGTTTCCACCCCAAGTCCAACAAAGAATGTATACCAGCTGGAAAGAAGGCGGGAGGGCGTGTAAGCATCAAAGCCAAGTCTCCCGATGAAACCGGAACCTCAGGAGTACATGGTAAGATGGCCCCAAGATACTGCTGAGAGAATGCCTGCAGGCAGCAGCAGATGGAGGAAGCCAGCAGAGAAGTGCATGGCAGACAAGACTGCATGGGATGTACATCGAGATAGCGTGAGTGGCTGACATTGGGAAATTCCTACAGTGGCTGGAAAGAGCTGGACTAAAAGACAGACTGAGGCACTGATCATAGCAGGCACAGGAACAGGCACTGAGCACCAGATCCTTGAAGCAGGGGTCACACACACTAAGAGGACCCAAGGTGCAGACTGTCCGAGAGGCCTCAAGGACAGTCACACATAGTGGCAGGGTACAGATGCAGGCAGAGCAGCATACACTGACGGCACAACACAGTGGCTGGCATTGTCGTACAGGAACATCTGCCACAGCGTATGGATGAGACCCTCCGCCAAGACCAGATGGGAGAGTTCACAGAAGGTTGTGGAAAAAGCAGGGCTAAGATTCTGTGGGACTATCCAGACCAGACGGACCAGCCAGGTACTGGCCAATCAAACAGACATCGTGGTAATAGACAAGGATCAGAAGACAGCGATGGTGATAGTATAGCAGTGCCAAGTGACAGCAACATCATGAAGAAGAATATGAGAAGCTGGAGAAGTACTAGGGCCGAAAGAGTGAACTAGAGAGGAATGTGGAAGTGAAGGCCAAGTAGGTCCCAGTGGTGGTAGAGCACTCGGGAGCTGTGACTCCTAAGCTAGTGGGTGGCTCAACAGATCCCAGGAATCACAATCAGAGCTCTCTGTCCAGAGAGTGCAGTGCTAGGAACAGCTAAGATACTGCGCAGAACCCTCAAACTCCCAGGCCTCTGGTAGAGGACCCGAGGTTGAGGAAGACACATACCATCCATAGGGGTGAGAGGGGAATTTTTTTATATGATTGTTGCAGGATTTATGTTATCTGTACAGGTGAACTTGCATGCCGATGTAACAGGGCTATTACTTAAGTGATTGTCAAATATCAAGATATATGCTAAGATCTGAGGAAGACTATTATTTTGAGGTTATCAGTCAATAGGTTTACTTCTGAAGCATACCTGCTACTTTTGGTTATGAATAAGCAACCCAGTCTAAATATGAGATTTCTATGCAGGATTCAGAAATTCTTTGTGGGTGCGAAAGTACAATTATTTACAGGATCAAAACTACTTATTTTATTTATTTATTTATTTTTCAAATTTAGGTCCTTAGACATTTATTGACCTGATTGTACCTATAGTACATCAGATTGTTAGATGGTAAGTGCTATGAAATGTACCTATAATTATTTCCAAAAATGTGGGAGCATACATAGAAGCTACGTTGAGATCTTTTTGAAAATCAGGGCTCCCCTGTTCATACCTTCACAAAGAAACAGAGGAGGATACTTATAGCCTTTGTAATTGACTATAATTACTCCTGCTCCAAATTCTGCTCCAAAAAATTAAAAAATCTGCACAAAAAAGTTTAAAATTCTAAAAAAATCTGCATATTTTATTTGTCAAAATAACACAATATAGTCGTGCTAGTTTCAATTATTTTGGTAATTTATTTAAACTACAATACAAAGGATGGAGAATTGGAGGGGGGAGCACTGGAGGAAATCTCTAAGCTTCCTTTGTCTAATAGTAATGTAGCTAGGTTTGACCCTTTATTTCTAGTTATTAATCAACAAATATATGCAGCCATACGCTCAGGGTTACATCACAGGCAACTGAAGAGCAAGTGAGGGCTGGGGAATCAAACTCACAGTTTATATTGACTTCTGACCATCTTTAGAAAGGTCAGTAGCAAATAGTTCATGGAACATATTTTGATAGGAAAGCCATTCAGTCTGAAAATTTAGACCAGTTCTAATCACTAAAACACCATAAGCATTTGTAAATCATATTATCCTTTAAATAAGAATCCTTTTCATCATTCTGACAATGTAAAAGAGGCTTAAAATTTTTACACTGATTTTATACTCCCGGGGATTCAGAAAGACAATGGAAACAATCCACTAAGAACAATTGACTAAGCAGTTAGGTTGCTACATTCTGCTCTCCCTAAGGGGACAGAGCGTGCCCCACACCCACCTCCTCAGAAAAAAACCCAAAGTCCTGCCCCTCCATGCTGAGAGTGCTGCAATAGCATGCAAGAGGGACAGAGTGTCTTTCTCTCACACACATAAGACTGCCCAGCCTCCCTGGCCAGTGATTTATGTCTCTACTGGCTGCTCCAGGCACCCATACTGACCTTCCTGCGCTGCCGGGGAGGGGTGCATGATGACTCTTGAGGTTTCCCTTTGCTTCCCCGTCAGAAGTAATTTTTCTGCTGGGAAGCAAAGAAATCTGCTAGGGACATGAATTATGTGCACGCACAGTGATGCAGAATTAACCCCAGGAGTGAATACTGGAAGTATTCTAGCAAACTAGCAAGAACTTGTAGTGTTGTAATAAACTACAATATTTTTTTTTTCAGTGAAAAAAATACAGATTCATCATTGCTAGAGGCAATACATATAATATTGTCCAATAATATAATATTATCTCCTTCCTTTGAAATGCTTTAGAGTCCCTATATCTTTTAATGAATGTGCTATAATTTGGACAAGGACTGCCCTATAAAATGTACCACTCATAAGTATACTAAGTATTCATTGCTCAACTTCTAAATCTAACAAGAATAATAATGGAGGGTCAGGTTTTGCCACCTTTACCTACGTTGAATGGCAATTACTTGATGTGGGTAAAACTGACAGACTCTGGCTCTTGGATAACAATCTCCAAACAGGTGTCACTCAGTTTAGAAAATAATAATAATAAAAAAATCACATGAAGTTATGTTCCTTGGTTAGCAAACAGCATTTGGCAGATCTACTTAATTTCAGGCATTAATTAGATTTTACAGCTCCTCAGACACGACATATTCCAGGATGATCTGAAAAAGCAGGATTATCAGTCATGCTTGGTCAAGTCTTACTGTGGTTGTCAGGAGGTTTGTAGAAGGGAACTTGAATAAGAGATTAAAAATACTTAGAATTCATAAGCAATACAGCAGACTATCTCTAAGGTTATTCAACTTCTTTATCACTGAAGCACAGATACCTCCATTTCTCTGCATACACTAAGATTCTTGAATTGTTCACTTGATATTCTGATGTTGTATGAACTCTTAGCACAATCCTAACAGAAATAAGTATACTTTTGCCTTGCGCTAGTGATTTGTCTCCCTGTCCCACCTCTCACACAGTCAGGTGGATAATTTAATATACCAATTTTTACAACTTAATCACTATATACAAATGAACTGGCTGTTCATCTTCACAGAAGCTACATGGTTTCCCACTACTATTCAAAAGCACCCTAGTGAAATCTTGAAATTCTGGACTAGAAGAAAAGATTTCAAATAAGTTAAAGTGAATTTCCTTATAACTCCCAAGCAAATCTGGACATTTTTTTAACATAGTCAAAAATGTTTCTGCCAGGAAGAACTATTGCTGTAATAGTGCTTAACAAAAAACAAAATGAAACAAAAATATTTGTTCTTTCTGACCCATAGGAATAATGGTCTAGAGAATAGGAAATCCATTGTTCTTTCTTATAGGGCAGTGAGTTGTATCAATTGATAAAGCAGAGATCTCTGAGTCATGCAAACCTTGGACTTAATGGTTCCAGTTTGCTTACTCTTGTGCAGATTTAAGATGAATGTTAATTGTTTTCTTGCTTCAGCTCATCATTTAATAAAAATGAAATGTTGAACAAAACCTGCTAATTCTGAGTGTACTGTATATTCATATACATGACTAGCATTAGCTTCCTGTGGATAGTATACGTGGCATACAGTTGTAAGAATTTTTTTTTAACATGAGTAAAACAATGTATTTTTGTCTAATCTTATTCTTGAAAATGGCTGAACTGATACAGCTGAAACTTTCCAAAATGCTTTAGCCTCAGGCAGACACCCAACATGGGGAAAAAAATCAGAAAAAACAGTTAAAGTTTAGCAAAGTTATAAGCAACTGAAAATAAGGTCTTAAAATGGAAAGTATCAGGCAGCCTTAAATATATAGGCAGCACTACCAGTTCTGCCTGTAATATCCCAGCAGCTACATAAGAGTTTCAACAAGCTGTGTGAACACTCTTATTTCAGTTTAAACTAAGTTTATTTTGCTTTAGGTTAAATTATTTAAGATATAGATTTAAGCTAAACTGAAAATATAAAACAAAACAAAACAAAACCCTTTAATTAAAATAATAGTGTCCAAATAGGAGTTTGTGTCTGTTTTGTCCAAACTGATTTAACTATAGCTATTCAAATTTACATGTAGACAAGGCCTCGGGACAAGTGACTATGGTACTTCATCTATTCAGAAGAAAAAAGAGTTAACTCCTTCCCTGACAACCTCTGGATGGAGTGAATCTATACCCTCCATAAAAAAGGGTTAGATTAGACAAAATGGAGCTGTTGTGTTCTGGGCTTGCAGGTACAGTTATAGCTAATAGATATATAGCAATTTTCTATTTGAGGGTGCTGGAAAGAGAGGGTAAAAAGTCTTTTTTTCTACCTCATCCTTGCACTGTAAGTAAGGAGTATTTTATTCATTCTGAGGCTGCCTGAAATAAGCATCTGCCACATTCCTCCCTGGATTTTCACAATAGCACAAAAATCCCTTGTGTTTACAGGCACTGTCTTTGTGATAAAAACAAAGGCATCACTTCTACATATGGGAGGCAAAGTTATCTAGTGAATAGAACTGGGAGTCGAGGCCTTCAAATCTGTTCCTAGCTCTTCCACTGGGTTAGGATGTGACACAGGGCAAGTCATTTTACCTCTCTGTGTATTTTCTCAATTTGTAAAAATGAGGTAAATTATGTTTACTTTCCTTTGCAAAGCACTTTAAGATCAATGGATGAAAAGTACTACATAAGAACTGAGCATTATTAGAAAAGGGAAAACTTTTCTTAAGAGTGGAGCAGGATAGACAAAGTGGCTTTCCAATTGACAGTAGTTTGGGATGATGAGTGCTTTGTTGATACCATTTTTTCATCCCTCTTCATATAATTGACATAATCCTACCTATATTCTTTAATATGAAGAATTAAATTTGATGAGACTACTTAGTACTATGATTTTAGTTGAGCAGCATCGAGTGAATTCTGCCCCTTCCAATACAAGATCAGTATCTGCCAATTCTGCTTAGGTGTTCAACTAAACCTGAGTGAGTTATTGGCATATGTTATAAATAGAAACACAGATAAAAGGATATGTTTATTTTCATAAACCTTTACTAAGTATATCCGGAAAGCACAGTACAAAAGTAGTTAGTGTTAATATTAAAGAATTGGGGGAAATATGATGTGAAAAGAATTTCTAAAGCTGAACACTATTGTACTATTTTATACTCAAGTTTGTTTTCTTCATACTACACTGTAGCTGCACAATACTGAGCTGTTATGTTTATATTTTGTTTGAATGATAACAGCTAGTAGTGCTGGCATATTATAAGCTGCCAGTCACTTGGAAAGCTATATCTTTGACCATTAAGTAAGCATCAGTTATTAAAATTAAATCCTTGACATGCTGAGCTGTCTATCTTTATGTTTAGATCACAAGCAAAGCTGTAACATATGTGAATAGTGTATATGTTTTGCGCTTTCTCTTCTTTTTAATAGTAAAAGGTACTATTATAGCACCTATACTAACTTGAATGAGCCACGTGATCATCAGTCATAATAGATAAACTGATTATAAAGGACCAATATCAAGATAAAATAAGTAATTTAAAAATGCTTTTCCTGTGTTAATAATGTCTTATGTGGTTGAAGTTGAAATAATTTTCAAAATGCAGTTCATTTTAATGATTTATGATGTGCATTTAGTTTTTGCACTTTACGCAGGTTGGGCAGCGAAATTAGATTGGTCGGTTTCCCTTTTTAGACATAATTATTTTCATGTTCTACTCCCTTTAGTGGTGAGGCAGTTCTGAGCTAGCAGAGAAGGAGCAGTGTGCTTTGAGGTCAACAGATTCCTTTTTTCCGTTAATGGCCAGGGAGGAGACATGTGAATGATTATTAATCATATTTACTGTGGTAGTGTGTAAAGACCATCTAAGAATGGTGCCCCATTGTGCTAGGTGCTATACAACAGAGCATAAAAGATGGTCCCTGCCCCATAGAATTTACACAGGTGCATCTGGGGGAAAACAATCTGGGGACTTCGTAAAGGTATTGAGTTAATGATTGGGACAAAGAGAGATCAGAGGTAGAGCCAGGTCTCTTTCCTGGGAGTAGCTATAACTTGGTCTGAGATGCTGCAGTAGATAAGCTGGCAGTGGAGCTGCTATGCTTTTGCAGTTGTATAGACAGGAGAGGGATAAGTTGGGTGGTGGCTAAATTACATGAGCAGAGAAGTCTCATTACCCACCATGAAACAACATATTCTGGGGACTGAATAGATTCTGGCCAGAATTAAGGAAAGAATTGTTAATAATATGGGAATCCAGCTAGTGATAAGTGGGGGAAAGCAGCCAAATGAATTGCTGGTGCTTCCTAATGACAGGTGACCAGCACAGGTATTCATTCAGTAGAGGGTCTGGTTCCCTGGTAAACCAGAATCACAAGTGAATTTGGAGAAGACATCTTCTAAAAGAAGGTGGGGAATGGGGTTGGACTCGTAATATCTGATACTGCATAGGGACAATCCCTTTTCTCCATACCCTCAACTTTTGAATTGAGAGAGAAAAGTGGGGATTTTAGCAATGGGGCTGGGACCAGATTAAAAATTTGAAAGGGTGAACTAAGGACAGCCCTCCCCCACATGATACAGAATATGGAAGGAAGGGTGACCAGCAATAGGCAAGTTATGTCTGGGTAATTTCCCAGATGTGGTAAATAAATAATATAAGGGGACCTTTTTTTGTTTCTTTAACCTGGCCAATATTCACAGCATTCCAGCACTCATCTCCAGACTCATCCTCAACCTACCATCTGTTTGGCAATCTGCCAAGAAGATAGATGAATTCAGAAGAGTGTTGGTATGTTAATACTTATTAGTTAAGCCTAACCATTTATTTCCCTAGATCCTATTTTCCCATACCAAGTAAAGTTCTTCTTTGTTCTATTGCTATTTTGGGGTGTGACATTTCTTTGCTGGTTTTGTGTTGATGTTCTTTATTGTTTCTTGTGAATTGGGTTTTATACTCCTTGTCATCAATTATAGCATTATTCATTTTCCCAAGGGACAGCTCCCCTTGTGTCCTGGGCCCAGTGACGAGTCAATTTGTGTGGAGGCACTGAGCATCACAGAAAAGAACCCAGAACCCAACCCATGTGAGGAGAGGGGAAAAGCCACCAAGAAGAAAGCAACAGGGAAGAGGCTTGAACCACACTTTGAAGAGAGCTTAAGTGCTTCGATGGATCAGAGCTTCAATACCCAATAATGGGGAATTCTTTCAAGTCCATACATTTGATGATCAGTTTTATTCTGTGAATATGCAGAAGAATCTTCATAAAACTGACAATCTATGTCCATTTATACCTGGAAATAACAACAGCATCCTGGCATTTGCACATGTTTTCTCTTGATTTTAAGTTACAATAAACAGATAGTACAGTGAGTTCCAAATTCCTCTAAAAGGGATTGGGTAGATTGGGGAACTCTTTCATATATTCAACCAAAACTTTTTTTCTTTCATGTTCAAGAGCAGCCACAGGTGGGATCATTCCCTAGGTTTGCTAAACTGCTTGCACAGCACTATCTCACCTGCTACAAACCCTGCACATTGCCCCTCAAATCAACAGGAATGCTATCAAAAAGCTAATATGCAGCCCCAGGTTATGTGATCTTTTTCATGCTCTCCCTTTTCAAAATGGAATCCCCTTCTTCCCATTTGCAGCAGTCCTATGGAGTTGTGCTATTAGGGAACAGGGAGATATTAGGGGGCTCATGGGATTTGGGACCAGACTTTTTTTCTTGGGAAAGCCTCTCCCTCCTGAAGGAAGAATTTGGAGGAAACCATGTCTGTAGAAATGGGCAAATAACAAATTTTTTGTTCTCTGGAAAGTTCAAAAATTTGGGGAAAAAATATTTAAAGCCCAAACTGTGGTAGAGAGAGAGAGATCCTGGAGCACTGGGCCTAGTGCAGGATCTGAGGCCTGAACCTTAGGCTGTGAACCAAGTCAGGCCATGTGTTAAATCAGACATTTATAAGTTCACTGTCTGGTATATGAACTTCACAAAATTGCTATGAGTGTTGCTAAAACATAGGCACTCCTAAGAAGTACCAGGAAACAGATATTTATGTAAATACATTTCAGAAGTCTAGTACAGATATACCAAATTAGATACAAGATAAGATGGTTTGACAGAATGATGAATAGTGATGTTTTGACCGAGGTATTAGGAACAAGGTACAAGAGGAGGTAACAAACCGATGTCATGAAATACGTAAGGTGCTACGTAAGTTTATTTCAGTTGTTTGAGTTTATAAATGCTGGGGCATCTTACCTTAAACCCTTTGTGTGGCCAAGAGGACAGCAGAGACTCCTGCAGCTAACTGAGCCACTCCTTGCCATAGGGGACTCATGTTAACGTAGTTGTGCAAGTTGTTAGGGCTGTGCCTTCAGGACAATAAACCTGGCCAAGTGCCTTTGTCACTGAACCATTCCTGTGGTCTTTCCCTATGCGTAACATCAAAGTCTGCTGAATTAACAGATTGCAGTCTCTTCTAGAGCTGATAACACTGGAGCTCCAAGGACAGAAGCACTGAGCAGCTATAACAGCTCAGCAGCCTTCACAGTGTCACAATGACAGAATTCCACCCTCTACCCAAACCAAAAATGAAAGATTTCAAAATATTAGGCAAATCAAAAAGAAAAAAAATACTACTTTTAATTTAATGCATTTTTTACATTTTTGTTTTTAAAAAATTAAAAAGACATTTCAAAATGAAAGTTTATTTTGAATCAAAAAGTTGAAACATTTTGTTTTGAAAATATGGAAACAAAGCATTTTGACTTTTTTCAGACTCCCCCCCATTTTTGATGGCAATCATTGGGTGAAATTGACACAAATTAACGAGTCTCCAAATCTGCCAAAAAAAAAAAGGTTTGGCTTAAAAATTTGACCTAGTTCTGGTCAGGAGAACTCCATTTCCTTTTCCTTTGTCCCATTCCATGATAGGGCATTTTCTCACGCTATATGTTTTTCTGGAACTGCTTTATTCAGATAGAACCTGGCTGAAATTTTGTGGAAATCTAACAAGAAATGGATTTCTTATACAAATGTCAGCACTTGTGTGATTCCTGTCAGGAGCCACAGCTCTTGAATCTAGACCCACAAGATTCATGGGAACAACCATATTCAAACCATCCTGCTGACATCATCTTGCCTGAAATTCATGAAGTTCAGTCTCATTTTGCAGCTCTGCCCTTAGGGTCCCTTTGGCAGAGTCCCACAGTCGCTGACTGGGCCACTGTCCTTACTTAAGCCAGCAGCAGAAACAGGAAGCTGTCTGAACAATTTGGCCCCTGGTTTCCTTGAATCTCAACCCAACTTGACTCCTGACTTGTGGTTCTTGAACTCCAGTTTGTCTCCTGCCTCTGAACCTCTGGTATCCTGACCCTGCGTGACTCTACCAAATTGTGGTTCTGATCTCCCGGTTGTCTCCTGTCTCTGACCCAACTTGACTCCGCTTCCTGACTCATGGATCTAATATCCTGTTAATCTCCTGTGTCTCACCTCCCTATATCTTGACATAGCAGACTCTTATCTTATGACAGTAGGCTCTGATTCTGACTAATAGGTCTGTCTGTCTGTGACCTGGATGTGACACTTCAATTCAGAACCAAGAAATGCAGTGTCATGCACTCAAACGTGGAAAAAAATATATAATGAAAAGAAACTGTCTGAAGAACCTCTGTATACTGAAATCTCTTACTAGTTAATGAAACTACTCATGCATGACCAAGTATTCTCTCAAGGAAATAATTTCAATCAGTTCCCACACACTAACTAGACTGTATTAAACTAAATTCTTTAACTTAATTGTATTTATTGTTCTAAATAAACATGCTGTAGATATTTGTTCCTAAAAATTACCTCACCTTCGGAACATATTTCCTTTAATGTTAAATACAGGAATTCTGATCACACTTTATAAGTACTTTATAAACTATTTGTAAATGATTAATATATGTTTTAATAGATGGTTAATCAATTATTGTATTTTTTTACAGAGTGCAAAAGGACAACAGGCTGCCTATTTGCTGAAGCTTCTACCCATCTATAATACTGTCTATTGATGTTCTTATGGCCATCTATATAACACAAAACTACTCATGTCTGCAACATTCTTATAATATATATTAATTATTCATAAGCCATTTGTAAGTGAAATCTTAATATAAAGTGTGACCAGAATTCTCAATGTCAAAGAATGGAAGTAAACAAAATAAGATGGATAAAGTTACTTAGGAGAAACAGGACAAAATTTAAACACAGAATAAAGGCAAATGGATGATATTTTCTGATAGTTTAACTTGCAGTATGTGTAGGAAAGAGAAGGTTCTAAAAGGAAGGAAAGAAAACTGGAGGAATCATTTTGCAAACAGCTACCGGGAATGCCTAATTAGAAAAGTTATCTGGAATAGACTTCTATTGAAGCTACAAAAGAACAGACCAAACATCAGTTATAACCAACCGGAAGATGAACAGAGAAGACTTGCCAAAATGTCAGATTTCTGAGCAGTGGGGGTTGTTATTTCACATTATTTCTGAACTAATGCATAAATAGAGTTTGGTATGAGCTAAATAAGATTTGTCATGTAAATTTATAAATCCCTAACAGTTTATGACTTTGCTTTCTATTCTAATCTCTTTTTCTGCTCCTTTCTATACACTTAATAACTTTGAGAACAAAACCTTGTGAATGTGTTACTGCATTTTTAATGATGAATAATAAACTGTTAAACTGCATTCAGTCATTCTGTTGCATCCCTGAAGTGCTATAGGGTTATCAAAATTTGGTTGATAAGTAATGCAAGCATCAGGATATGCTTGTTTCAGATACTAACACATGTCTACCAAGGGCTAAATCTTAGTCTCTCTTGAGTGATGAGTCCTGGTTTTGAGACTGAATATTTCAGGAATTACCATGCATAACCCAGACTAGGAGAGTATCTATGTCTCCCTCTTGTGGCAGCTCCACTTATAACACTAAGAACCTACTACAGCTTAAATTGTATGAGTAACATTTGAAACTCCAGTGATATCTATACTCCACTGATGATACATTCTGGTAATATCATGGTCAACTTCCATTTTCAATTAAAAACAAACAAACAAAACCCCCAACAATTAACAAAAATCCTTTATATAGAACCCTAACAACAATAAACAGAAATGAGCCTAAATCATAACATTGCATCCAGCCACCCTCCTTCTGGACTTTGGGATCCAGCTTCAGTTCTGAACATTATAAATCAGTCTTATCTGTATAACTTGTCAAATTATAATGCTAAATCCAAACTCACCAGAACTTTGAGGAAATTTGACTTCTGACATGCATCCAGGCCTGAAGTGTATGACCAACGTGGATGTCTCAAATTAGGCATCTAACTTGATATTAAGCTACCTAAAAATGGTATCTAATTTTCAGAGGTGCTGAACACCAGCATCAAAACAATGAGAGCGACGGGTGGTCTGCACCTCTCAAAACCAGAGTAAGATGAGCTATCCATGTTTCAACAGAAGATTATTTTCCAGTGAGGATGGAATTAATGACAATATGGCTCCCAAAACTGGAAGTCAAATGAAATCTGCCAGCACTGAAGATGAAGTATACTCGAATCTGGTTTTAGTGACCACCACCTAGAGTGATTATTCAGCTTTTTGGCACAAACCTTTCTTTCCTAAAGCCATTTCTTAATGCTGATGATGTGCGTGATCTCTCTTATATAGATAAATGTTTGATTCAGAAGGGAAGCAATTTCTCAGATATTCTTTGAGATTCTCAGAGTTAGGAAAGAATTGTTTGAGTGCCACTCAGCTGCAGATTACTGTTTGTGGAAAAGCCAATTATGGTGTAACTTGGTGTGTTTATGATGGCAGTGAAAACGTTCTCTGATCTTGCAAGATAATATACATAGGTATTTAATTATTTAACATTTTTACAAACATTAAGGCCTTCATTGTGATTGTTAGTCCAGCTGTATTTTGAGAAGGGGGTGGGCAGAAAATGGAACCTCACTGAGCCAGCAGAGGGACCAGATGTCATTGTGCTTCAGATGCACACAATTTCTCTTACAGCTCCCAAACATGTAGAGGGAGCACACTACATTAGGATATATTTTTCCATGTGATCGGCCAGCTCCATTGGCCAGTGCAGGAGGGTGTTTGGGGCCATTGCTGTACAATGTCTCTGCCTCCTTTGGGTATATACCAAGGAATATACTGAGGATGGGTCAGAACCTGCACTCAGAATTGTTCAGATCCTGCAAATGTGAACCTGTCTATAGGAGAAGAAACTTCCCACAATCTCCCATTCCCTTGTACATCCATGTAGCTGCCAGTCACAGTTTGACTCTAACTGAACAATCCTCATATTGACCCTTTGAAACAGATCATTACATATGGAGAATAAAAGTGAAGTGACTTACCTAGAGTCACTCTATGAGTCATTCGATGATGAGAGATTTTTCTTAGGACTCTGAAAGCCATTTTCTAGTTTGTAACCCATGTAAATTTCATCCACAAGTGAACACGAATCCTATAATTTCATATTTGCAGAGCCATTTCTCAGAGAAGGACTGCATTTTGGCTAAGATTTTCAAAGCCTCTCAACATTTGTAGATAATTCCAAAGCATTAGGAAACCCAGTTCATGGGAACTGGGCATCTAAATCCCTTAGGTGATTTTGAAAATTTCAGTCAAGTACATTTTTTCTGTCCTTTTATTTAATTATAGATATTTCATTTTCTATGATTAGTCTTTAGAGATCATTTTGGTATTCTTAGGAAGGAGGGATTGTTCTTTCTTTGTTCTTTCTGTAGTGTAATTCCCTGTGAAGTTGATCTGTATGCAGAAGGCTTCTTCAACTTCAGAAACAATAGGAAATATTCCCATCCTTGCTCTCCTCCGAGGGCACAGGTGGTCATCCTAGTGGGAAAACATCCTGCTTAGCTGGCTCCTACCCCTCTGCTGCTCTCCAATTAAACCAGGCTAGCAAAAGGTCCCTTAGGGGCTGTTGTCAGCTAGCATAAGTTACTGCAGCACATCTGCTCTTACTACCCTCAGGCTAGGGTAGTGCTGGGCAATGAACCACGGAGTCATAACTAGCTCCCCTGTCAGCTGTACTGAATGGATTTGTGTTTGGAGAAGAGAGAAACTCCTGGGAGGAGCCAGCCCGAAATTCAGCCAGCAGCAAACACAGAAGCAACTGTGACAGAGATCTTCGGACATAGATGATGTCATTACACTCTTTTCCCAGTCTTTACTCTGGATATTCTCTCCTTTGTGCTGGTTGGCTTTTTAATCCTGCACAGTCACTTCACCACAGCCTGACCTAACCTGCCCTCTACGTCTTCTTTTTCTCTCTCTTCAGCTGCCCCCCTCAACGTCTTCTCTCCTTTCTGTTTGTTTAACCACCTCATCTACCACACCCTCTGTCCCACAAAAAAAAAAAAAAAAGTACCAACATGATGCTTGCAAATCATCACATTGTTCCTCTGTACTTGTGTATTACAACTAGAGCAGGGTGAAGAATGTTAATTCTGGTTTGAAGAGGATTTCAAGATTCAAAATTTGGTTTCACTCAGATTTGAAGGCCCTGGAATCCTTTGCTCAAGGGCAGGCTGTATGGTAGACTGTCCTACAGCTGGAAACTCTGATATCCCTGATAGTCCTGGCTCTGGACAGTTAACTTGGGAGGATGCTGGGGAGCCCAGGACACGGAAACTTTGGGACCCCGGAGCTTGGAGTCTGGAAGACCTGGGATCTGTCCCTGCCAGCAGGTATATGGGATCTTGGGGAGCAATTACCACACAGGTGGGGTGCAAAATAAACTTTATTAAGAAAATGCAAAAAACAGGGAAAATTCAATAGTGAGGGGTTTGTTAAGGTAGACAATTGGGGAGGGGTTTCTTTTAGCAAATAGTATAGGGGGTTTCAATAGTGGGGTACAATACAGTGGACAATACAGTGAAACAGCATTAACACTGAAGTAAATTAAACAGGGTGCTAACAATTCTATGTAAAAGGTGTGTCACAGCAGCATATGCCAACAACAGGTAGGGAAAATGGTGGTAAATAACCACTTTAGGTAAAATGTTCACAGTGTTAACAATTGAAAATGGAGGTGTTAGAGAGAAAAAAAGGAAACCAATGGGTTATGCTAGACTCAGTAAATACAATGAGTTTGGGGGCAATAGGAGCGGGGTGGAAGATTAAAAGAGAGAGAGAGAGAGAGAAAGCAGGGAAGAAATGAGCTTGGGGAAAATGGGGAAATGAGCTTGAGCAGCAGACAGAAGGAGATCAAACTCAGGAGAAGAGGGCAAGGCAGCGGCAGGTTTAAACAGGCAAGAGAGACTGAGTATGGGTGAGGAGAGCGCGGGGGGCAGCAGAAACAGACAACCACAACTATACAGAAACACATCGCAAAACATCTAGAGCTAACTTAACCAAGACTTACACAAATACAATAAAGAACACAAGCAACAATTTAAAACCTAACTCACAGAAAAATACAAACCTCCGTAAACCTAACTAACCACAGCTACGCAAAAGAAATTACAACTTATCTAGAACAAAACCTAATTCTAAGAGAATCACGTAATTAGAATTACAGAGGCAGAGTGTAGATCCCAGAGCCACTAAGGAAGCAAGGGAAGGTGTCTGCAAGCATGGAACAGCGGGAAGCAAAAGAGCCCGAGGAAAGCCCACAGGAGCAAGCTTAGCAGCCGCACAAACTTAGTAGCAGCCAAAGTGCTGCGGAATTTAGGAGAGGTTGAAGGCAAGACCAAGTAAGCTTAAGTCTAGGTGCTGGGAAAGCAGAGCCAAGCAGCTAAATATATAAAATAAAAGTATAGAGAGTTCACAGAGGGTCTTACCAGCCCCAAAGGAAGCAGCAGAGGTAAAAGCAGCAAGATCATCAGCAGGCTAGGTACGGTATCATAATCAGGAGATCTCTCAGGCAGCAATTCGTTCTCTCGTGAGGGGGGTTCAAAAACAGGGGTACGCTCAAAAATAAACGAAGCGGAGAAAAGGACCCCCCAGACCCCCGGCTGATCAGACCAGCAGCAATGCAAACCTTTCTGAGGTCTGATCAGAAAAAGTCTGGTTTTAAGGGCAAACTTAGGCAGTCTCCACCAGTACTTCTGATTGGCTCAGAGGCAGGGGAAAGAGAAAAAAAAAACAGGTGAGCACAAGACATGTCTGGGCAGAGTCTGTGCAGTAGGTGACTCAAAGCACATGAGGCCTATGACTCATGCCCAGGACCTTAAAATACAATAGGCCTTGCAGCTGGACATTGTCTACCCTACACCGAGCCCAGGTTTAACAAATGATAACAGGACTAACACTGCCTTTGAACAGGGCAGTGGTCCCACTTAGCACAAGTGGCCATCCCTTTGAGAAGGGCAATGGCTCTTGGTAAACAACTTTAAGGGGCCCTCCCTTTGAGAAGGGCAGTGGCCCTGCTAAACAACTTAACAGCCAGGGAGGGGAGGCCACAGGAGAACAAAAACAAAATGGAGTATGGGGACAGCTGTAAGAAACAAAATGGAATAGGGGGATAGCTGTAACAGACAGGATCAAGGGCTGCAATGGAGCCACAAGTCTGGGAGCTTGCTAGACACCAGAATTTCATCAAAACTGACACAGTCTCACAAAACATTCCAATTAAAAAAAAAAAAAAAGACAAATTCTGACCAAAAAATGTGTTGTCAGAATTTTTTCCAACTTGCTCTGATTTCTATTTCACCTCATCTGTCTTGTCTATTTAGATTTTAATCTCTTCACAGGAAGGCATGCATCTCACTCTTTGCATAGCAGCTAGCAAAATGGGGCTCTGGTCCAGTCTGACCCAATGGAGTTACACTTGCTTATGCAAGTTTTATGGAGTGCACAAGCAGGCCCAATTTTAGTCAATTTTTATTTAATATTAAATTTAATCAACTAAAGATGTGTGGAAGAAATAAAGGATCAGCATTGTAGTGATGATCCTATATGTAGCCTTCTGCAGAGCAGCTTCTTACAGCAAAGCAGGCAACTATGCCATTGCCTGCTTCTATTTACCTCTGTTAGTGCCATAGGTTAATAAAGACATTACTCAGGAGACAAGCCAACAGAACACAGAGTGTTTTGCATGAAAATGAAGTGAGTGATGAGAAATGCAATGAACTAGTAAGCAAACAGTTAGATACTGTAGCCTGCTTTGCTGTACGAATGACAGAAAGAGCAACCTCCCTGGGAAAGCAGTGACCTGTAATTACCATGCAGCCCACATGAAGGAAACTCCAGTGAAGAGTATTACCTAAACAGTTAAGACAGTTTAGTTATCTCAGATTTCTTTCATCCCCTGATCATGTTAATTTAAAAAGTGTTTGCACTTGGAACAAGGAGAGAGTGCTATATTATATTGTTTTTTATTTATTTACTTACTCCTTTCAGTGTACTCAGTGCTTTACACAGTCTCTGCCTCATGGAATATACATCTAAACAACAAATTGAGGACAATAATAAAACTCTCACTGACTTCAGTGAGCTTTTGTGCCCTGCATAAGGATCACTGCCCTAGAGGCAGAGGGGAGACCTAATTGTGACTTGGAGAATCACTGTTTGGTCCCTGCGTCGCCTTTGTTAGTTAGTCCTGCCAGTCCTTTTTACTGGTGCAGCTTACTTCATTCATCATGCCAGCTCAGCTGCAGTGGCCCAACACAGTTTGTTGATGAAGACAAAACCAAGACCTACCCACTCATCCACTCCTCACCTACCTGTGCAGAAAAGGGAGAAGTGGTCCTGGTAAGACTGCTTTCCCACCTGCATTGCGATCCATACTGTGAATAGTCAGCAAAGGGGAACAAAGGAAACAATGGTCATGAAGGCTGGTTCACAAATTAGCCCAATGGAAGCAGCATCAGGCCCAGTTCAGACACAGCTAAATACAAGTCAAATACAGTATTTGAAAATGTACTTCAGATTGGTGTAATAGTTCACATTTTTTATTACATTTTTGTTTCACTTTAAGTCTATTTGCTGGATTTTACTGTTGAAAGGCAATACATGCATTTTAAAGTAGGGTTTGAATGAAGAGAGCAAAAGGACTATACATTATATTGTCTAGTTTTCCAATCAGCTTACTGGATTTCTTTGTTTTAATATCTGGAAGCAGCAAAAGTTCATTGGGTCAACTAGCTTATAATTAATTATTGATTAGATGGCATAAACCAATGCTGAGGCTCATTTGGAAACCAGAATGCTTCTTTAGTACTTATGTTAGCATTTATTAAATATGCATTATTAATCTGAATTATGTTGTGTTCAAATACAAGCCTCTAGAGCAAAGATAATGATCACAGCTTTAGTATTACTAAAGCAAAATTGATTTTCCAACTTCACCAAATATGTTGAAATATGGTATATGCTGCAAACATTGAAGAATGGCTGCCATATAAGAAAGTGGGCAGGTTTATTTTTTTTTTACATATTCCTCACTATGCTAAATGTAAAAAAGAGGCTGTATTTATGCAGCTATGTATTGTAGGCACAAGAAAATGCTAAATATCTATTTATATTTATTTAAATGAAAGTTATTAATTCATCATAGATTGTATATATTCATGCATTCCAGTGGGAATCCTTCAAGTTTGTTGTTTTAAACAATGTAATTAATTTTAATTTTCCATACCCAGCTATTAGATTAGAAAAGCTAGAGAAACTCAACTTCAGTGAGTATTTGGCTACTTTAGTTTGCTACACTTGGGTGTAAAATACGTAATTTCTCTTATTTTCCCTCATAGTAAGATATTGAGGTAAAGAAAAGAGCAATGATTGCTGAGATCAAATAAAGGAGAATTATTGGGAGATAATATTGATGAATCATTATGCTTGTTTCATATTCCCTAAAATTATTAATTGATGGACCCTTTTTGTGACATTCATGAATCACTAAGCAACCAGGCTGAGTAAATAATAAGTATTCTCAATTTCCACAGGCACATTTCAAATTAAGTTACATTAGTACTACATTACAGATTATATATATTAAGGAATATAGAGCTTTCCAGTGCCAGCTGTGAGGGGACAGGTAGATATGAACTTAATTTTGATTAAAGCAAACATAAAAAATGAGCGCTTGTGTATAAATATGGTAGCGGTTTATGTAGACAGTGTTTCAGATAAGTATTAACTTAAAATTATTCACCACAATATGAAAAGCAATGAGACAAAACTGTAAATTAAAGGAAAATGCAACTTTAAAGTCATACTTTACAAGTTTGTTTTACCCACTATCTTTTCACACCAAGTTTTCGATAGCCAACAGAGATTAGAGGGCAAAATATTTTTCCACTCCAATTGCATAAAGCCCGAGTTTCTGAGTTCTATGCAATGGAACTGTGGAGCACTTAGGATAGTGAAATCCCCAAACCTCGACCAGAATGAGGATGTGGGGCTTCAGCATAATCCCCCATGCACGAGGATGTGAGGGAGCCATTCTTTTTAGGTGATAAATTTGAGGAACTGTCCCAAATTGAGGTGTTCTTAGAAGAGGTGTTGGAATAAATTAATAAATTAACCAGTAATAAGTCACCAGGACCATATGGTATTTACCCAAGAGTTCTGAAAGAACTGAAATATGAAATTGCAAAACTACCAACTGTGGTCTGTAATCTGTCACTTCAATCAGTTTCCATATCAAACAACTGGAGGATAGCTAAAGCTCAAAAGGTAGAGAATATGCATCTCTGGCTGAAATCTTGAGAGCTAAGGGTTACCAAGTCCAGACACACGCATTGATCGCCGGAACCTTAGGCGCATGGGACCCCAGTAACGAGTGAGTGCTGAGAGAATGCAGGATCAGTTAACGCTATGCTTGGCTGATGCAGCAATGCATGGTGTCAGACACCATGAGGTGATCGAGGGACATCTACATAAAACACATCACCAAACATCAGCAATACCAGGAGGGATGAGCTGGAGTGCCGATGAGCAGCACAGTCAGGAAAGTAATAAATATTTTCCTCGTGGATTGTATTTTCTAAATGGACAACTTACCTAATTCTTAATTACTCAGGCACAATCTCCACTCATTGATATATTTTGCTTTCCACAACCAAATCTCCGTACAACTTTTCATGAGTGATGTACTCGAGTATTCAGATTCTAATATCTAAACTGTATTGTTAAATCTATTCACTTAAATTTGAGTTATTGCTGATTATGTATTCTATGAATCATATGACTTTTAAAAAACTAACTTTGAATTTGTGGATAATATAAGCACTATTCACAGATGTATAGACACTCTTTTCCCAACCTATTGTGATACAGCAGGGCCAGAGGGCAGCATGAGAGTGTTAGCAGGGGGCCTTATTCCCTGCCAAGGGAGGAAGGTTTGCTTTAGATTAACTAGAACACCTGTAGCCATTTAGAGCACCTGACTCCAATTAGAGCACCTGACTTCAGTCATGTGATAAAAACCCCTGCTTCAGTCAGACAGTGTGGGAGTTGAAGGAGGAAGATTTGATTGGAGCAGAGTGCAGGTTGCAGAAGTGGGAGAAGAGAAGAGTTTGATAAGAGAGAAATAGAAAGTTTGGAGGAGTGCTGCGGTGGATTGTGAAGTCCAGAAGAAACCCTAGGTAAGGGGCACCAGGCTTGTGTAGAAGGGAGGCAAGAAGCCCTTCACAAGCTGAAGGGTAGGAGAGGGAAGTAACCCAGGGGAAGGAACCGCTAGTTCAAGTGGTTCACCACAACCCTCAGGGCCCCTGGGTTGGGACCTGGAGTAGAGGGCGGGCCCAGGTCCCTCCCTCTCCACTCCCCTCCTCCAAGGACACTAGTGGAGTAATTAAGAACCGGTTCAGAGGCAAGCAATAGAGCCCTGAACCTACCCCAGAGAAGAGAGAGTGCGAGACCCAGCAGAACAGTACCCCCAATTTGCCACACTATGTATTATATATATTTTTCAACATTAGCTTTAATCAAATATTTGAAAATACTTATAATTCTTTTTTAAGTTACTAGATTTCAAGTTGATGGTGAAGTGGGAAGGAGAAACAATATTATTTTTGTATTATGCATTATGTAGGATCTTTGGCAATAGATCCGGAAATGTACTGAGCAACTTTTGATGGTGCTGAAATATTGGTGCAGCATCAGGACGTAGACTTCTAAGGCAAAATCCTAGCTCCATTGAAGTCACTGGGAGTTTTGCCACTAATTTCAATGGAGAGGTGTAGGGGTGGGGAGGAAGGAGTTCACTTGTGATATAGTTTGTTAGGCCTAAGATATATAAGGGATGGATGTTGAAAAGAGGCCTTGGGAGCTTTTACACTTTGGTGTCGATATGTTTTGCCTGACTACTAAAATATTAAAATGTGTATTAATACAATTTTTATTAAATCAAGAGGAAAAGAAAGTGCCTGTCTGAGAGTACTTGTTTTTAGAATCTGAGAAGGACACATACATAGTACTCAATGTTTGTTTGCATTACTTCATCAACTGTAAAGGATGCAAAAGAAGTGACAGAAGAGCAGCAGTAGAAATTATAGTCAGGCAAGATAAGATAGCAATACTGCTTTGGGGGTATAGTGGTGAATGGAAGCAACTGCTGTTATTACTACCAAGATCTGCAAGTATCTACTCTGAGAAGCAACAAGAAAATAAACATGCAAGTGAGAAAATGATCAATACATTTTAGACATGGGAGAAGAAGAACTGTGAGTGTGCATGAAACAAAATGAGGGTAGTAGGAATAGGTCAGGGATTACCGAGGCATACTTTTTAGTTGCATGTAGTCCTATATATATAGATAACTCATATTTTATGGCTGAACTATATTTTTTTCTTGCTTGGCTTTTTCCTACCTGTGAAATCTTTTCGATCAGTTATCTTTTCTTTTTCCTTCTGCCTTAGATAAGTGATACAAATTAATTGATAATGACATTGGTAGGAACACAAAGATAAAAGTTAATAAAAAATAAAGTTTGATAGAATTTCCACTCAAAGGCCAAATTAAACTCATTTTAATATTTAAAATATAACACTGCTTATCCACTAGTATACACAGCCCTCCATTTTTAGCTATGAACATTTGCTGGCATTAAATTAGGTATAGAACTCACCATTATTCTGTAAATATAGTAAAATAATATTCTGAATTAATCAGAAGCTGCATAAAGCCTAAGGAAAACATTTTACCTGATAGGCTGCAAAACTGTTGACTAGCACCCTGGAAATTAAGTGGAATTATTTTACAGTAAAAACATTTAGACACACATCGCCCATACACACTTATTCTAACATATATTGTGGCTTCACTATTGCTAAAGGTTAATATTGTGCTGTGGTTGTTCTGCACAGTTAAATGGTTAAATTCAATCTCCAAAATTGCTATAATTTGAATAGGGTCTCATATTTTTCAGATGCCTGTCGCTTAACAATCACAGTCACCATAAACTGAAATCTTCACACAAATATCTATCCTCATGAGAGCTTTGACTCTGATTTTGTAAAATGGTTGTATGCTGGATGAGAAAGGAAGTTTGTTGAGAGTGCAGGGTCTGTAAAAATGTTTCAGTACTGTGGTGAGTGGAATGGTAAAGTTTAAAACTCCGTCTGAACAACTTTAGTTTAGGGTTGTGTGTATGTGTCTATGGATGTTTTGAGATGGTACAGTTACACCATAAACAAGTTAGTGATTTCGTGTATTAGCATACCAAGGCATACTATTATTTATTCTATATAAATATATGCACACAGAAAAATTAAATACTTGTTTGTCTTATTATATTCTTCATACACTGTTCTTTCTATCAGGGACTTAACTTTGCTGTCCCAACCCCCCTATTCAGCACCACAATGATCATAGGGCAGCATCTGAAGGATGAGAAAGTCTAGAGCAGGGGTAGGAAACCTATGGCACCTGTGCCAAAGGTGTCATGCGAGCTGATTTTCAGTGGCACTCACACTGCCCGGGTCCTGGCCAGGGGGGTCTGCATTTTAATTTAATTTTAAATGAAGCTTCTTAAACATTTTTAAACCTTATTTACTTTACGTACAAAAATAGTTTAGTTATATATTATAGACTTATAGAAAGAGACCTTCTAAAAATGTTAAAATGTATTACTGGCATGCGACACCTTAAATTAGAGTGAATAAATGAAGACTCAGTGCACCATTTCTGAAAGGTTGCTGACCCCTGCTCTACAGAAGAAGATATAGAAATAGAGGGGAGAAGAAAGGAGATATCTTTTTGATGTTACAATTCAAATCACTTTATGAATTTTCCTCAGATGAGGATGAACATGATGAATAAAAGTTCTGGAGTCAGATTCTGAGCTGATGTAAAGTGTTATAGTTCCACTGATGTCAATAGAACAGCTAAGGATCTGCTGTTGCCTGGACCTTTGGTGAAGTATACAAATAATGAGTAGTATATTTAAAATTATCTCTCATACTTATACAGAAGTAAATCAGAATGTCAAATGCATTTATTCAAATGTTTGAGAGTTTGGGCCTGTGCATATCCCTACTGTACATAACATTGTGCAAATATGTGTTCATTGGAAATTACGGGAGTGCAGGGGGAATAGTTGTTGATTAAACAGACTAATTTTTTTCTTTAAAAAAGAACAAAATAGTGAATTGATCAGGTAGAAAAACAGTTTTAGGTAAAATAAAATCCCCCCTCCCAATTTGACCGTTTTAAAACATTTTTTATTAAAAAAAAATACAATTAAAGGTAATTTTGAAACAAAACGTCATTGCAACCAAAAAAAACCCTCAAAATATTTCTTTTTTAAAAACATTGAAATGAAATATAAGAACATAAGAATGGTCCTACTGGGTCAGACCAAAGATCTTCTGACAGTGGCAAGTGCCAGGTCCCCCAGAGGGAAAGAACAGAACAGGTAATCATCAAGTGATCCATCCCCTATTGCCCATTCCTAGCTTCTGGCAAACAGAGGCTAGGGATCCCATTCCTGCCCATCCTGACTAATAGCTATTGATATACCAATCCTCCATGAATTTATCTAGTTCTTTTTTTAACCATGTTATGGTCTTGGCCTTCACAATATCCTCTGGCAAGGAGTTCCTCTGGTTGACTGTGTGTTGTGTGAAGAAATACTTCCTTTTATTTGTTTTAAACCTGCTGCCTATTAATTTCATTTGGTGATTCCTAGTTCTTGTGTTATGAAGAGTAAACAACACTTCCTTATCTAATTTCTGTACACCAGTAATGATTTTATAGCCCTCAGTCATATCTCTCCTTAGTCATCTCTTTTGCAAGCTGAAAAGTCCAAGTTTATTAATCTTTCCTCATACGAAAGGTGTTCCATACCCCTAACCATTTATTTTTTGTCTATTTTCTGAACCTTTTCCAATTCCAATACATCTTTTTTGAGATGGGATGATCACATCTACACACAGCCCAGATGTGGGTGTACCATGGATTTATACAGAAGAAACATGATATTTTCTCTCCTATTATCTAGCCCTTTCTTAATGATTCCCAACATTCTGTTTGCTTTTTTGACTGCCGCTTCACACTGAGTGGATGTTTTCAGAGAACTATCCACAATGACTCCAAGACCCCTTTCTTGAGTGGTAACAGCTAATTTAGACCCCACCATTTTATATGTATAGTTGGGATTATGCTTTCCAATGTGTATTACTTTGCATTTATCAACATTACATTTCATCTGCTATTTTGTTGCCCAGTCACCCAGTTTTGAAAGATCTTTTTGTAGCTCTTCACAGTCTGCTCAAATCTTAACTATCTTTAGTAATTTTGTATCATCTGCAAATTTTGCCACTTCAATATTTACCCCTTTTTCCAGATCATTTGTGAATATGTTAAAGAAGATTGGTCCCAGAACAGACCCCTGGGGGACACCACTATTTCTCTATTCTGAAAACTGACCATTTATTCTTACCCTTTGTTTCCTATCTTTTAACCTGTTACCAGTCCATGAGAGCACTTTCCCTCTTACCCGGTCACAACTTACTTTGCATAAGAGCCACTGGTGAGGGATGGTGTCAAAGATTTTCTGAAAATCTAAGTACACTATATCCACTGGATCCTCTTGGTCCACATGCTTGTTGACCCCCTCAAAGAATTCTAGTAGATTAGTGAGGCATGATTTCTGTTTACTAAAATCATGTTGACCCTTCCTCAACAGATTATGTTCATCTATATGTCTTACAATATTGTTCTTTATTATAGTTTCAACCAGTTTGCCTGGTACTGAAGTCAGACTTACAGGCCTGTAATTGCTGAGATCACCTCTGGAGCCCTTTTTAAAAATTGGCATCACATTAGCTATTCTCCAGCCATCTGGTACAGAAGCTAGTTTAAATGATAGGTTACAGACTACAGTTAGTAGTTCTGCAGTTTCACATTTGAGTTTCTTCAGAACTCTTGGGTGAATACAATCTGGTCCTGGTGACTTATTGCTGTTGAATTTATCAATTTGTTCCAAAACCTCCTCTAGTGACACTTCAATCTGGGACAGTTCCACAGATCTGTCACCTAAAAAGAATAGCTCAGTTTTTGGGAATCTCCCTCACACTCTCTGCCATGAAGACCAATGTAAGGAATTCATTTAGTTTTCTCTGCAATGGTCTTATCATCCCTGAGTGCTCCTTTAGTACCTCGATCATCCAGTGGCCCCACTGGCTGTTTAGCAGTCTTCCTGCTTCTGATGTACTTAAAAAAATTGCTATTACTTTTTGAGTCTTTGGCTAACTGTTCCTCAAATTCTTTTTTGGCCTTCCTAATTGTATTTTTAAACTTCATTTGCCAGTGTTTATGCTCCTTTCTATTATCGTTACTAGGATTTAACTTCCACTTTCTAAAGGATGCCGTTTTGCATCTCACTGCTTCTCTTATTTTGTTGTTTAGCCACAGTGGCTCTTTTTTGGTTGTCTTATTATGGTTTTCAATTTGGGGTATATGTTAAAGTTGAGCCTCTATTATAGTGTCTTTAAAAAGTTTCCATGCATTTCTGTGTAGTTCCCTTTACTGAAATTAAATGCTATTGTGTTGGGATGCTGTGGTGTTTTTCTTGCCACAGAGATATTACATTTAATTATATTATTGTCACCGTTACCAAGTGGCCCACCTCTTGGAGCAGATCCTGTGCTCCACTTTAAGACTAAATCAAGAATTGCCTCTCCTCTGGTGGGTTCCAGGACCAGCTGCTCCAAGAAGCAGTCATTTGAGGTGTCAAGAAATTTTATTTCTGCATCTCATCCTGAGGTGACATGCACCCAGTCAATATGGGAATAACTTAAATCCCTCATTATTATTATTGAGTTTTTTATTTTAATCTCCCTGAGCATTTCACAGTCACTATCACCATCCTGGGCAGGTGGTCGGTAATATACCCCTACTGCTATATTCTTTTTATTAGAGCGTGGAACTTCTATCCATAGAGATTCTATGGTACAGTCTGATTCATTTACAATTTTTATTTCATTTTATTCTATGCTTTCTTTCACATATAATGCCACTCCCCCACCAGCATGACCTGTTCTATCTTCGATATTATTTGTATCCTGGTATTACTGTATCCCACTGATTAGCCTCATTTCACCAAGTTTCTGTGATGCCTATAATATCAATATCCTCAGTTAATATGAAGCACTCTATTTCACCCATTTTATGATTTAGACTTCTAGTATTGGTATATAAGCACTTTAAAAACTTGTCTCCCTTTAGCTGTCTGCCATTACACAATGTAATTGAATGAGACTTTTTTATTTGACTGTTTCTGATCAGACCCTGCCTGTATTTTATTATTTTCCATCCTCTCGTCCTCATTAGCACATAGACATTCTTTATTAATAGATCTTCCCCTAAGGGATGTCTGAGCCAAGTACTCCTCTATACCTGTAAGCTTACCCCAGCCCTTTGTTTAAAAACTGCTGTACGACCTCTTTAATGTTAAGTGCCAGTAATCTGGTTGCATTTTGGTTTAGGTCGAGCTCATCCTTCCTGTATAGGCTCCTCCTTTTTCAAAAGTTTCCTCAGTTCCTAATAAATCGAAAACCCTCCTCCCTACACTATCGTCTCATCCATGCACTGAGACCCTGCCGTTCTGCCTGTCTAACTGGCCGTGTGTGTGGAACTGGAAGCATTTCAGAGAATGCTACCATGGAGGGCCTGGACTTCAATCTCTTACCTAGCAGCTTAAATTGTGCCTCCAGGACCTCTCTCATATCCTTCCTATGTCACTGGTACGTACACCTACCATGACCACCAGCTCCTTCTAGATGTCTATCTAGATGTCTCAAGAGATCCGCAATCTTTGCACCAGGTAGACAGGTCACCATGTGGTTCTCCATTCATCGCAAATTCAGCTATCTATTTTTCTAATGATCGACTAGCCCATTACTAATACTTGTCTCTTTCTAATAGCTGGAGTTCCATCCCCCAGAGAGGTATCCTCAGTGCGAGAGGATACCACACCATCATCTGGAAGGAGGGTCTCAACTATGGGATTGTTTTCCTGTGCTCCACTTAGATTCTCTCCTTCCCTGGGACTTTCATCCTCCGCAACAGCACAGAGGCTGTCAGACTGGGGCTGGGATCATTCTACTGTGTCCCAGAATGTCTCATCTACGTATCTCTGTCTTCCTCAGGTCCTCCAGTTCAGACACTCCAGTCTCTAAAGCCTGTACACAGTCTCTGAGGGCCAGCAGTTCCTTGCACCAAATGTACAAATACATGGGGGAGGCAGGTGAAAGGGTTTAGGTTTTTTAAGGTTGTTTTTGTCCTAAACAATTCAGAAAAACTGACAAATTTGTAAAACATTTCAGCATCACCTAATCTGGGCATCATATTTTGCTCAGCTCTAACTGTACATTCATTTATTTTTACATACACTTAGCCAGGTCCAGCTCCAGGCCACAGCGCGCCAAGCGTGTGCTTGGGGCGGCATGCAGCAGGGGGCGCTCTGCCAGTTGCTGGGAGGGTGGCAAGCGGCTCCGGTGGACCTCCTGCAGGCGTGCCTGCGGAGGGCCTGCTGGTCCCACGGCTCCGGTGGACCTGCCTGCGGGAGGTCTACTGGAGCCACGTGACCAGTGAGTGGCACAGCACCCCCCGTGGCGTGCTGACATGCTTGGGGCGGCGAAATTGCTAGAGCCGGCCCTGCACTTAGCCAATATAGATGTGTGTATTCTAAGAAAGTCAGCATTGCTTGATATGTTAAAGGCTGATTTCCCAAAAGAGCACAATATTAAATCACAGGGTTTTGGTCAGATGTACCTGTGATAAGTCATGAAGTGGCTGACAATTTCTTATTTCCAGGACATTGCCTTCACAACAATTAGGCAATTGCAGATAAACCTTATGGAAAGAGACCAGAAGATCATGTGTTGTGGAGGTGGGGGAATGGGGACAGGGAGCACAAGGATTTTCTTTCCTTGTGCAGCTGTACAGGGCCCTGTCATAGCTGGTTGCTAATGCTCCCTAAGCATTACGGTGAGGGACCAGTTAACATAGCTGGATTCAATCTATGCTCCAAAGTGGGTGTATCTAGTCAGTTTGTCATAAGTCTAGGCTCCATGCTCCCTAAGTCTGCTACAAAACATGGGATAACTACACATCTGACCTTTCAAGAGGTGTTGTAGTGGTGCTGTGGACTGTGCTGTCCCATGCTTCTTCCGCAGCAGCCTGCCTGCATCTTCACAGTACAAGCAAAATGCTTCCAGCCCTCTTTGTTTGGCTGCCACAGTACCTTATCCCTCACACTGTGGCTATTGTACTCAAAGGCACAATTTAGCCCACAGAGTTTAATTAGACTGAGCGTGATTATGAAAGTATGTTCTTTTCAGTGTTTAGTTTAAAATGGTAGAGAAAATGAATATTGATTTCAAACTGGATTAGCCGATGAGATTCACAACTTCCTGGGTTCAGCTGTTACACTGGAGTCTTACTTATTTGCTATGCATTGCACTAAAAGATAATGGGTAAATTCATTATGATGCTGTTTTACCACTCTTACTTTTCACAATCATTTTAGTTTCATTTTAGATCTGGTTCTTCTGAATTTCTCCAAATAGGGCTCAGAATCTTCTTGTGAGGAAGCAAAAACAGAACATGACCCTTGAACAGAGTCAGTACTTCCTAGAGTACAGCTTCCAGTCTACAGGACACAGGCCTCTGGCCTTTTCTTTTTATGCATAACTCCCATTCTCAAACTAGATTCCACTATCTATAATCTCAGGTTTTCCAGGACATATCTTGCACAATTCCAGTGCCTTTTCATGAGCACGTTCATAGTAACAATTTGTTATCATTTATACAATCAGAACATAGATAAATTCCAACTAACGCAACAAAATACAGTATGTGGAACTTTGGATAAGCAACATGAAAATTAATGTAAATGAGGCTGGCCAGAGATATCTTTTCCCCTTTCCCATATAGAGGGTACAGAGAGTTCCATACCAAAGTCCTCTAACTCTGAGGCTTACATATATTTTAACTGAATAATATTTAAAGTAAATGTACTGTTTCAGATGAAACTAGTTTTTGAAACAGCATACCTCTCAAAAATGGATTTGTTTTTAAATTCTAAAATAATATCTTGCAAGTTCTGCTTAATTCTTATTTCTTGTATTTTGAAATCTGAAACATAATGTCCAAAATCTATATGTTGATACATTTTAGATAGGATTCAGCAAAAGTTTAGGTAACAAATTCAGATTTGGACAATATTTGGCCATTCTGGATAAGTGTTTGCACATTCAAAATAAAACAACAACAAAATCCACTCACCCAGCTGTAATTTGTATTATATTTATTAAAAGTATACTTTACTGATAAATTTGAAAATCAGGCAGGTGAAATTTAGATAAATAAATTGAAAATTTGTATCTGAAATGCAATTTTACTCCTTTGCTGAGCCTTATTTTCATGTCACTATTTGTGTACAGTGCTCGTGTTCATTTAATCTAAAATGTACATGATGCAGTATTGAATGATCATGTGTGACTAAGCTTTTTTAAAATCTCTTTAGCACTATATTTGATTTAAAACTATTATAAATGTTATGTATTAGCCTTCTGCCATGCTTTACCAATGCTTTTTTCACCGATCTGAAATATGAATTGTGCACATATAGTTGAGATTCAAACCAGAACCTTTGCTCTTGTATAAATCAGAAGCTCTTCTGGATAAACCAAAATGGAGCCTGGTATGTCAGGTAACAATTACTAATGTGAGCATCAAAGCAGAAGCCTTGACAAATATAGACAAAGTAATCTAGAAACAGTGTAGAATGGTGTCATCTACTTGCTTCTAAACCTTCTCTCTCAAGAGAGTCAAAAGTTATTTTCAGTTGAGATAACAAACATTAGTAGGGGACCAGAACAGCTAATGGATAACTTGTCAAGACCTGTAAACTTTTGCTTCCAGCCAGATGAAAAGCAGCAAACGAGAATACATGAGAAATATTTACACTCCAGTTGCCAGCATGATCTATATAGTATTAAGAAGAAATAGCTATTATTGTTATGCTCTTGAAAAACAACACTTATCCAGTTTGAAGAATATTTCAAGAGCTACCAGTAGCAAAACCAAGAAGGTATTACGGAGAGCATATTGGCATTCTTAGTTCATATGTCATGATTTATCATGGTCTATCTGGTAATAGCTAAATAAAGTGCACAGATTTAGAATTTTTCCAAAAAAAATCAGCCACAAACATTTCGTTGTTCAATACTTTATGCAGCTGTAGTGAAGAAATACTGGAAGAAAAAAAAATACATCTACTGTGTGAATTGCTGATCATCTGTGTACCATTTGTAGGTTGTAAATTACTAATCTGAAGCTTCCATGCTAATAGCCTTTAATACACTTTTTTTTTTTCAGGAAGACAGACAAAGAATTCATAGGCGCTGCATCTTCTTTTCCTGCAAAGTACTTGTTACAATATAGGAATTGTGAGGACAAGTAAAAATCCATTTCTTTAGCCATATCTTTGTGTAAAAAATATTCCAAGGATGACATTCCGAGGTTTCAATCATTCTTACATTTTCTAACACCTATGGTAAAGAAAAGTAGTTGAGGCAGACTGATCAAAAGAGAGAAAGAACTAAAATTGAAAGAGGGATGGTTTTTATTTCATACTGCATATCCTCCAGCTATAAATTTGCCATATTGGCAATCATTCTTCGTCTGGATCCTGTTCTAATTCTTACTGAAGTCAATAGAAAATTAACCAAATGTATAGATTATACAAGTTTAAATAGTTTAACAAGAACCCACTGGTTTCATACGATATTTAGTTAAAATGGTAATTTATGTAATACATATATATGATGTTGCAGAAAATATCTTTTGCTTTGGTCAAACCAAAACATCACTTAACTGAGACATTAAAATATCCTAGTTATATCCTTGTTTGCAACTAACTAGTACATCTTTGTAAACCCAACCCCCTATTTCTTAATTTTTCTCAAAATAGGAGGAAGTGGATAAAGGACTTGATCCAACATCTACTGGGACTAGTGGAAAGCATCCCACTGACTTAAATAGGCCTTAGATCAAGCTGTAGTAGACAGTGGGTGAAGGCATGGTGAAATAGAATTAAAAAAAGAGTCAGAAAAGATAAAGGGGAGGACAACATGCTGGTGAAAGAGAAGATTGAATGGTTACATTTTAAGATCATAAAGCTCAAATAAAAGTTAGGTTTTAAATTTTAAGGAATATAAAATGGGGAAGAGATAAAAGCACTAAAGAATTATAAAATAGAAATATATGGTGTTAAGAAGTAATGAAAATCTGCAAATAAATTATGAAATGAATAAAACCATGCTTACAGCATTTGACTTGGAGAGAAACTTCTGAAAGCATGTTTTAGCTCTGACCTTGCTTCTGTAGACTTCAATTTGATTTTGTACCTCAAATTGACACAAACAGATTAGAGTAATTTTTTTCAAGCACTGAAACATACTGTCCCTGAGTAGAATTATTTTAAATGTTATGGCTACTTGTATATTCTATTGATACAGCTTCTCGAAAAATATTAGTGTTATGTAATTATTTTATTCTATGAAAATACTGAGGTTCAAGTACTGCATTTGAATCAGGAACAGCTCCAATTCATGGAGCTAATTCACAAACTTGCTTTTTTCATTGGATAAACTGTAACAAAGAAGCAAATCATCTATATTTTGGTATTCATTATTCAGATGTAATTTGCCTTGCATTTATGTGAATATGTTGTTTAATTCTATTTCTGTCTACTGGATATACAGTGTTGCCTGTCAAGTGATAAGTACAATGTAACTCATTAATGGGTTATTCAATATCATGGGTAACTGATGAGCCACATTCTATATCCCTTTGCCTGTTTGTCTATCATTATAAACAATATTGTGCCACTGATTTTTAAACAGAGATCCTCACTGGATCCAGCAGAGAGATGTGCTTAAAAATCAATAGCATAATATGGCCCTAAGTATTTGATTCAGTAGCAGAGATGGACGGAACGGGTTAAAAAAAGAAAAAACAAGATGGAAATTACACCAGCATATGGGCTGCAAATGGAACAAAAAGAGTATTTGCTCTTAAATTGTTGATTTCTGGAAACAGGCAAAGAAAGGATTCTATCTGGGCTACATGTGGGAATCCTGTAGAGCAGTGGTGGGCAACCTGCAGCCCGAGGGTTGCATGTGGCCTATCAGGGTAATCCGCTGGTGAGCTGCCAGACTGTTTGTTTATATTTGTATGGCCACCTGCACATCTCAATGTAGCTCCCATTGTATTTTGCTATGTTAAGTTTTAGTCTTTTAGATGTGGATTTTCACTTTTGCTTGAATCATTTCCACCTTAGTCCCTTTCTAAGATTTCCTGCTGCTTTTTTGCTATTATTCAAATGCAGAGAGGAAAGTTTGTAAATCAAAAGAAAAACTCTAAGGTTCTCTAAAATAAGTCTTTTCTTCTGAAGTCCCTATTTGGGTTATACAGTCATCCAGTATTAGGTGCTCAGAGAAAGCAGAGTCATCTTTATGAATCACTTACTTCCTTCTTCCACAAAATAGCATCTGATTTTGCCCAGAACATGTTTTAATTTCCAAAGATGCAATTTCCCTTATGAATAATTTGAATACAGCTGACTTTTTGACTAAGCAAGTTTCCTTCAAAGCTCAAATGATGTGTGCACTGTGAAATATGGACACCACGTGGCATGTTAGCAGAAGTAAAGTGATGGAAGTATAACTTATTAATTTTAATGCCATTTAAGACATGACTCAAGATCTGTTTCTGTCAGGGACACATGCCACTTTCCAGATGTGTAGCCTACACTTTAGTTCTCAATCACATAACTATTCTTCTAGCAGCTCCATTCACACTATATTAGTTAAGATTGTGTCCGTTTTTCCATTATAGACTCCACAGTCAGTAGTTCATAAGTTGGCTGCAAAAATCCGCTCTTGATTGAAGCTTGGCTACAAAATCTCTGCCTAATTTCTCTGTCTTTCCCTCATATTCTATAGTTCTGGAGTCTTAGAATCATAGAAGATTAGGGTTGGAAGAGACCTCAGGTTGTCATCTACTCCAGCCCCCTGCTCAAAGCAGGACCAACACCAAGCTGGGCCTTAAAAACCACTAAGGATGGAGATTCCACCACCTCCCTAGGTAACCCATTCCAATGCTTCACCATTCTCCTAGTGAAATAGTTTTTCCTAATATCCAACCTAGACCTCCCCAAATGCAACTTGATACCATTGCTCCTTGTTCTGCCATCTCCCATCACGCAGAACAGCCGAGCTCCATCCCCTTCAGGTAGTTGAAGGCTGCTATCAAATCCCCCCTCACTCTTCTCTTCTGTGGACTAAACAAACCAAGGTCCCTCAGCCTTGCCCCATAAGTCATGTTCTCCAGCCCCTTGATCATTTTTGCTGCCCTTCACTGGACTCTCTACAATTTGTCCATATCCTTTCTGTAGTGGAGGGCCCAAAACTGGATGCAATACTCCAAATGTGGCCTCACCAGTGCCAAATAGAGGGGAATAATCACTTCCCTTGATCTTCTGGTAATGCTCCTACTAATGCAGCCCAATATGCCATTAACCTTCTTGGCAACAAGGGCACACTGCTGACTCATATCCAGCTTCTCATCCACTGTAATCCCTAAGTTGTTTTCTGCAGAACTGCTGCTTAGGCAATCAGTCCCCAGCCTGTAGCAGTGCATGGGATTCTTCCATCCTAAGTGCAGGTCTCTGCAATTATCCTTGTTGAACCTCATCAGATTTCTTGTGGTCCAATCCTCCAATTTGTCTTGGTCACTTTGAACCCTATCCCTACCCTCCAGCGTATCTACCTCTCCCCCAGCTTAGTATCATCTGCAAACTTGCTGAGGGTGAAATAATTCACATCATCCAGTTCATTAATATATATGTTGAACAAAACTGGCCCCAGGACTGACCTCTAGGGTACTCCACTTGATACTGGCTGCCAACTAGACCTAGAGCTGTTGATCACTCCTCACTGAGACCTCAATGTAGCCATCTCTCTATCCATCTTATAGTCCATTCATCCAATCCATACTTTTTTAACTTGTTTGCAAGAATACTGTGGGAGACCATATCAAAAGCTTTGCTAAAGTCAAGCTATATCACGTCCACTTCTTTCCACATATCCACAGAGCCAGTTATCTCATCATAAAAGGCAATCAGGTTGGTCAGGCATGACTTGCCCTTGGTGAATCCATGTTGATTGTTCCTGATCACCTTCCTCTCCTCTAAGTGCTTCAAAATGGATTCCTTGAAGACCTGCTCCATGATTTTTCTGGGGACTGAAGTGAGGCTGACTGGTCCGTAGCTCCCCATTTTCTCTTTCTTCCTTTTTGTAAAAATGGGCACTATATTTGCCTTTTTCCAATCATCTGGGACCTCCCCTGATTGCCACGAATTTCCAAAGATAATGGCAATCACATGAGCCAACTCCCCCAGCACCCTTGGATGCATTAGATCTGGACCCAGGGACTTGCACATGTCCGGCTTTTCTAAATAGTCCTTAACCTGTTCTTTTACCACTGATGGCTGCTCAGCTACTATCCATGCTGTGTTGCCCAGTGCAGCAGTCCAGGAGCAGAACTTGTCTATGAAGACCAAGGCTAAAAAAATCACTGAGTACTTCAGCTTTATGCACATCATCTGTCACTATGTTGCCTCTTCCATTCAGCCAGGGTCCCACATTTTCCCTGACCTGCTTCTTGTTGCTAACATATCTGTAGAAACTCTTTTTGTTACTCTTCACATCCCTAGCTAGCTGCAACTTCAGTTGTGCCTTGGCCTTAATGATCACATCCCTGCATGCTCCAGCAATATTTTTATACTCCTCCCTAGTCACCTGTCCAAGTTTCCACTTTTTGTAAGCTTCCTTTTTGTGTTTAAGCTCACCAAAGATTTCACTGTTAAGCCAATCTGGTCTCCTGCCATGTTTGCTATTCTTTTTGCAGATTGGGATGGTTTGTTCCTGCATCCTCAATAAGGCTTCTTTAAAATACAGCCAGCTTTCCTGGACTCCTTCCTCCCCTCATATTAGCCTCCCAGGGGATCCTGCCTATCAGTTCCCTGAGGGAGTCAAAGTCTGCTTTTCTGAAGTCCAGGGTCCATATTTTGCTACTCTCATTTCTTCCTTTTGTAAGGATCCTGAACTCAACCATCTCATGGTCACTACTGCCCAGGTTGCCACCCACTTCTACTTCCCCTACCAATTCTTCCCTATTTGGAAGCAGCAGGTCAAGAGGAGAACGACCCCTGGTTGGTTCCTACAGTAGTTGCACCAGGAAATTGTCCCCAACACTTTCCAAAAACTTCCTGGATTATCTGTGCACTGCTGTATTGCTCTCTCAGCAGATGTCCATGCGACTGAAGTGCCCCTTTAGAATCAGGGTGTGTTCTGGAAACTTCAGTTAATTGTCTGAAGAAATCGTCATCTACCTCATCCTCTTGGTCCAGTGGTCTATAGCACATTCCCACCACATCATCCTTGTTGCTCTCACTTCTAAACTTCACCCAAAGATTCTCAAAAGGCTTTTCTCTAGTTTCATATTGGAGCTCTGAGCAATAATACTGCTCTCTTACATACAGTTCAACTACTCTACCTTTCCTCCCCTGCCTGTCCTTCCTGAACAGTTTATACCATCCATGACAGTGGTCCAGTCATGTGAGCTACCCCACTACGTCTCTGTTATTCCAATCACATCATAGTTCTTTAATTGTGCCAGGACTTCCAATTCTTCCTGCTTGTTTTCCAGGCTCTGGAGTTCATGTATATGCACCTAAGATAGCTAGCCAGTTGCCCTGCTTTCTCAGTATGAATCAGGAGGCCTTCCCTGTTGCACTCTCCTCCTTGTGTTTCCTCTTGGTATCCCTTTTCCCCACTTACCTCAGGGCTTAGGTCATCATCCCCCAGGGAACTTAGTTTAAAGCTCTCCTCACTAGGTTAGCAAGCCTGCCTGCGAAGATACTCTTCGCTCTCTTTGCTAGGTGGATCCCATCTCTTCCTAGCAATCCTTCTTCCTGGAATAACATCCCATGGTTGAAGAATCCAAAGCCCTCTCTCTGACACCACCTGTGTAACCATGCATTTACCTCCACAATTTGAGACCTACCTGGGCCTTTCCCTTCAACAGGGAGGATGGACAAGAACACAACTTGCACCTCAAACTTCTTTATCCTTCTTTCCAGAGCCATGTAGTTCTATTGACCAGCTCAAGGTCATTCTTGGTGCTCACATGGAGGAGCAGGAAGGTGTAACAGTCCAAGGGCTTGATAACTCTTGGCAGACACTCTGTCACATCCTGAATTCTAGCTCCAGGAAAGAAGCACATTTCTCAACTTTTTGGTCTGGTTGGCAGATGGATGACTCTGCCTTACTCTCAAGTCTCAGAATACATACCAAAAAATTATCAAAGTCACTGAAAGTGGCTCATGCCCTGAAGTGGGACAACTGGGCTCTTGCAGCTGTAATTAAAAATATTTTATTTATCTTTAATTGAAGTATTATGAGACATTATTCCATGACAGATTAAGGGAGAAAATATTATTAATTAGCATTTCTTCTGTTAAGGAAAGAAGTTCCTGTGAATTTTCAACAAATCATCAAATTGATTATTAAAAATGATCTTAGAGTCACAGATACATTTTAAAATAAAAAGTAGACTGCTGTAGTTATTTAAACAGAATCAGGTTTTAAATGGCAGCTCTGATGACACAACAGATCGCTAATGGGTCAATAAAGCAATTCTATTCTACCCTGTCAATCTATAGAATACAGACATTTATTATCAGGCTCTGAAATGGTCTACCATAAACACTCTTTTGAAGTTATAGGAGTTTTCTGTTTCAATAAATGAATATAAATAATAATTATTCTTCAATCCGAAATGATACGACATTGTTAAAAGAAAAGATTGAATGTTTCATCACTGGAAGGAATGATAATTTTCAGGGATTGAAATCCTTTGGAGGATTTATTTCATCAGAGTTCACCAACTAATTTTGCATCTTCATAAAATGGCTTTTAAGTAATCAACAACCCAGATTTAATCTAATTTCTAATTATTTACATTTTTATTTGGGCAGGGCAATTGAGCCATCTCTTGCACCTCTTTATTTGTTTATCCTGAATATTATTATCTTTTCCTCCTATCTATGAAATGTTTCACGAACTATTTTATCATCTATGTATTCTATGGTCCTCAGCTAAACTGTACAGCTGAGTCATGGGGAACAAAATTCAGGAATTTCTGCTGTTTATTTCAATGTCTGATATGAGATTTTCATATACTGAACTCCAAATATATGTATGCACCATAGTCTGGCAGTACTATGCATATGTGTCACTGAGCTGATTCTCTTCATGAGATACACTATGCAGAATTCTTCACATCAGTTCAGAACAGTTAACTTTAAAAAGATATAGTTGTTTATTCCCCAAAACAATAGAAATGACATATAATGAATGGACCTCTATGTACACTATGTACCTATCAATTGAATAATTACAGTGCAGGAGTTTGGAATAGCCTGAGAAATAACTTGGCTGATGAAGCAGAAGCATTTTCCTCCTTGGGTGAATAGTGACTTAGAAAATAAGCACATAGTGTAGCCATAACTTATACTAAGGCAATTGGTGTTAGCCTCCTGTTGTTTAAATATAATATACTGCTGACCACATTGCGATTTTCCCCAGATTTACTGGGATAATGTGTTTTCTCCAAGTTTGTAATATCTCTAATAAAATAAATATCTGTATTACTCCAGTGTCATTCAATTCTGTTTCTCTGGTTGTGGAATTTCAAAGAAATCTACATTACAGCTTGCAAAAGCTTGCCTCTTAAAAACAGAACTCATTAATTCTGACATACAACATATTAGCTAGAAACTATATCTATATATTTAAGTCTATCTTGTGAGCAGGAAACTATTTTTTCTTCTCTGAGTGCTGGCAAGACAACCTGTTCTCAGATACTAATGCATCAAAGCCTCTCACAATCATGAGGAAGTTTAGTGAAAGTGGTAAAACTGAGGAAAAAATAAAAGTGGATACCTAAACTGTTTCTTAGTATAGAGAGTTTGAAATATTTAATAGGCACACAAGCCGAAAAGTGTACATCAGTAGGTCCAGTCTTCCTTTTATGATTCTTTTTTTGTTTCCTTGTTTCTTAACATATTCTTTTGTTAAAAGTTTAACAGTTTTTGGAAAAATCAAGCCTCCCATCCAATGGGCATGGAAGACAACTGAACAGGCACAAATCTACCAAATAAGTTAGATGCAACTATATGTGAGGAGGCAGAGGAGGCAGGGCATGGCTGGATCATGGAAGGGACATGTAGACAGCTATGGAAGTTACTTTGGTCATTAGGCTGGAGTAAGCTCCATGGAACAGCTTCACAGCATCTCTGCAGCCTGGTAGGCAGGATTCCTTACTTTTGCAGCCTGCCCACCCAAACAGGGCTCTGAATTTTAACCTTAAAGAATAGGAATTTTAAAAGGTAAGATCATATTTAAGAGACAGTATATTAGATAAACACTAGCATGATAAACTGCAGCAGCCCCAATGCTTTGAACCATGGATGAAGATACAAAATCTTGGCTAACCCTGTTTGACAAGTTCTGTGTCTGTTTCTCTCTCCCCCACCCCACCTTTATTTATTTATTTATTTATTTTAAAAAGCTCTATTATCTTACAACCCCTGAGAGGATTTCACTGAAGTCAACAAAGAATACACCAGGGCAAAAACCTCCTCTTTTGTAGTGTAGTTTATGTTTGCTTTGGGTTCACAAAGACTTTCTCTCCCTGACTCGGTTCATGCTGAGATAAATCAACTGATTTTAATTGAATAATTCCTAGAGTTTTCACCATTGTGCAGATTAAGGATGCACCATGACTCATTCTTTTTGGAAGCTAGAACTCAGTTCTTGAGGTAGCCAAACTGGCTTTCTTTTTTAAAAAAAGATGCTGACAAAAATATATTGGTTTAGGATTTTTTTTAAAAAGGGGTTGGCTTTAATTGTTTTGCTTTCCTCCTGGACCTTCCACATGCACACCCCCCCTTTTTTTTCTTTTTAGAGAACAAAGAGGGGCAGGGATAACAAATTGAAAATGATTGGTTTGATTTTTTGAAAATAAATTATTTTCAATAATGTCTGAGAACACTTTCCAAATTAATGTCCATAAGATCCATGTGAGTCCTGAAGATTGATGATGTTAGTGAGCAGACATACTGGCTTGTGCCCATATAGGAGATGCTGTCCTCAAGTTATTCTTCAGGATATTATAAGGTTTTCAAGAAACAAGAGTTTGAGTCATTCTCTGAAGAGGGAGTGGAATGGAAAGTACTCTTGCTTAAATAATTGCAGAATAAAAGGGAAAGAAACAAGAGCTATAAAAGGAAAATTTCTTGCTAGAAAAACACCTTGGAACTCACGAGGATGAGCATCAAGGGAAAACAGTGCATTCAGTGATCAAAGGATTGAAATTAAAGATTAATAGTTGAAGTCTGAAAGTTTGTTACTCGTTTTTCTTTTCTTTCCTTCTCACTGATCTTCTCTATTTAGAAAACCATGCACACTTCTTATATAATCTAGTGTCATTTAAAAAAAATCCACTTGTTTGATTTCAGAAGTTTATATCAGAAGTGAAAGACAACTATTTTCAGCCAAACTATTTGTTTTGCAAAATCAAAACTAACCCAGGGACAAGGGCGAATTGAGAATTAAACTGAATCACGGTCAAAGTCATACATGAAATCAAATTCTAACTTTATTTTTTGTTTAGTTCTTTTGTGGCTAGCAGACATTTAATGTTTGTCATAACTTCCACAGTGCCAGAAGGAGAAAGAGGAGCATGTGTTGCTCCCAAACAGCAATGTCTGTAATCATTGGGCCTAATTCTCTATTGCTTCTGAACTTTGTATAGTCCTTTACATCCGTGCAAAGTGCATGCAAAATGCTACCATTCTGACATTGTGGTATTTTATACCTACTATGTGTTCACTCTGCATTGACCTAAAGGACTACAGAATGTATAAGGAACCGGAGAATCAGTCCATGGGGTTATCACTATGGATCTTTTGTGACTCTGTAAATCCAAAGAGTTCGGACATCTAGTGGATTTGTCCACAAGGAAAGTCCTTTAGCATAGGGAGGAATCCCAAGAACCTATGAAGGTTTGGATTAATTTAAGTCTCTCAAAAACTTCCTTACCTCTGCTGCTGGATTTTAGAAAAGATCAAATAATGAATATTCATTCACACAAAAATAATCTGCAAATCCAGATGAAATGTATTGGTGAATTTAAAATCATAGTTCCATCTAGCTTTAGTTTAAAATCAAATTATTTTGCATACACCTGTCAGAATAGATTAGAGAACAATCAAATCCTGGTCTCTATAATGAGTCTAAATATATACAGACTTGATATGGATCAGGTACAGATTTGATCAATGAACAATTCATTCTACCCTCACAGTAAATATTACAAGTCTATATTAAACATCTCCCTAAGTAAAACTCTGTTTTACTTAAAATCATTTGCAGTATTTTATAGGCAAAGAAATATTTGCCTAAGGACATTAATAAAGGTAATCAAATAAACCTGCTCAACAGCATTCTGGTGTTAAACTGCCTAATCAGTCATAGAACATTTGTTATAAGTAAAATCTATAGTACTTCTGATTGGAATAAAGGTCTTTGAAGCAACATGATTTGTTTGTTTCCAAGAAATGTAATGTAAAATAAATAAAGACAGGTATTCATATTTTTGGAGCACCCAATAACAACAATAGACTCTCACATGACACTTTACAACAAAATAATACCGTATGCTGCAGAAGATATAAAGCTCAGAGGAAAGAAGGGACTATAAAACAACAAGACCTCTAGTTCTAAATTTAGGTTAGACTGTAACTGGTCTTGGGAGGCTATGCCAAGGACAGATGGGCAGAAGAAACCTCCAACTTCCCTGCACAGAGTCTCAACATTGTCACAGTACTGGCTGTGCCCAAAACAAAGGACTCTGGGATTTCTTCACTGCAGAGTTAATTTGAATTATAATTTGAGTGTGCTGCTAACTGGAATTCTGTCCCTACACAAAATCCCTTAAATCAAGTGAGGCAATGCTTTTAACTTGAAGTGGCTGCTCTGTCAAGGATTGGCTACAGATGAAGTTAGCACCTCTTGTTAGCTGCTAATACAACCACTCTGTGCAGCAAATCCAATCAATTGGACTGGTTGCTTTGCAATATGGCTGATGTCACTCAAACTAGGTTAACTTGAAAGGAGTTAACACCAGTGTAGATAACTCAAGTTAGGTTATGAATTCAATATAGAGTTTTCTGAGGCTAATGTCTACAGTGAATTTAGACTCACCAAAATAGCTGAGGTGAAGCAGTGCTATCACCACAGAGCACATCAAACAGAGGAGCTTGATTGCTTCAGGTTGGGGAGATAATGCTGCATCCTACAAAAACATACCAATAGCAGGAGGCACTCCTCAAGTTGCTCCCTGGGTCACAGGGCCTGATTTAGGCACAGCAACACTAGGAGGTGTCTCCTGGGCACTATTCCACACTCCTCTACTACAGGGCTATGGCTGGAGAAGTAAATCCTTCCCCTTCAGCTGAGAGAAGGAAGAACTATTTCTACCATTATTAAGAGCTGTAACCGTCTGGGATGTTTCCCTACAAATTCCTAACAAGGACTTTAGAAAGAAGAGACTGCCCCCAAGGGGGTTGTGGAATTATGTCATACATGTTGGAACAGGACTTTTGGAGCTATTAGGTAGAATCATAGAATATTAGTTTTGGAAGGGACCTCAGTAGGTCATCTAGTCCAACCCCCTGCTCAAAACAGGACCAATCCCCAACTAAATCAGGTACTGATAGTATCAGCATCAACTGATGGGTCTGTTACAACTGTACTGAGCCACCGTGCTTTGAGATCTATGAATGAAAAGTGCAGTATAACAGCTAAGTATGTACTTATGATTATTAGTGTTAGTAATTGGAGCTCACAGTAACATGGAATGCTACAAGGGCCTTTCATACTGTTGTGGTTAAGCAGGATAAGAAAGGGTAACAAAAGATAAACTGAAAGGCAGTCAGAATGGCCTTGATCAGCCAAAGGCATGGAACTCACAGGCATAGCACCCACCAATTTTTCCCTGCGGGTGTTCCAGCCCTGGAGCACCGATAGAGTCAGAGCCTATGATGGAGCCCCAAACCACTCATATTTTTGAAGTAGGGGAGGAGATGAAGGTGTTAGAGTTTTGGAGGAGAGGTACAAAGGCTTGATTCACATGAAATATTTAGGGGGAAGGACTGCAGGATAAATCTGGGGCACAAAAGCCTCAGTCAGCTAATGAATTTGATCTTTTGTTGGGGTTCTATCCTGTCTTTAGGCACAGCCCTGAGCAAGGGGCCATGTATCAATTGCAGCAACACTAGAGTAGCTTAGGGAAACATATCCTCCACTGATTCTGTGACCCTCATACCTAATAGAGAGATATCTCTTTGAGATATCTGGGGTGGGTGGGGAGAGGGTGAGTTGTCTCTGTTTCATTGTTGCTAGGCTGATATACAATTAGTTCTCCACACTCAGAAGATTCTGGATTTGGGTGTGGCAGTTTTGGAGTATGCTTAATATGTTCCCTGTTGCTGGACTCAGACTCCATGAGGGTAAGTAGTCTGGGCAGGTGCTTCACAAAAGCCCATATGCCCTGTGTGAGTCATGAGAAGCTGAGCCCTAAGAGCAGACAGCAGGCTGTTTTCCTTAACTCTGAAGCATTTTGCAGCAGGTTATTAATATTGTAAACCCTCCAAGAGGGAAGCCCAGGCAGTGTCAGTTATAGACAGGGAAAAGCAGGAGGGAAATATAAAGTTTTATTTTAACTGTATATTTTGAATTTTGTTTGATTTTAGCCAAACTGTTTTAGTAAAATTGTCTCAACAGGTATAGTTCACCAACATTTCTCTTATTTAATTGTGATGATAGGGGGAAGTCTTTTTTTTTTCTTGGCTATTCTCACTTTTGTATTTTCCTTGAAAGAGAATTTTTTTTTAAAAAAGTCTATATACTTAACTGAGTGGTTGGTGAATTAGTTAGCTGACTTCTGCAAAGGAGGAGAAAGAGTCTATATTGATTCCAGCTGAAGATTTCTACATGCAAGTGGAGGGAAGATCTTGCAGTGCTTTTGACTGAACAGACTGTATAGATTTTGGTGATAAACTTTAACTGAGACTCAGATGAACCCAACCTAAGCTTTTGGAAACTCTGAGTTTCTTCTCACTGTGTTTCTGTGGGGACTGACCTGTTCAGGTTTAATTTGTTGTTTTTATTTAGATTTATGTATCACTGTGAAAATAAAGTATCTGTTATGTAGCGAAAAATAAGTTGCTGATAGTTATGTTTCTTTATTATAAGACTGTATAACGTTGGTACCTAAAATTAAGTTAATTCCTTTTGCTCTTTTTGGACTTGAATGTGAGGAGGTTGACCCTGTGCAGTCCTTACTGAAAATCTTCAATGATTGAATTTTGGCTCTCCACGTGCTTTTCTTTGGGAGTTGGTTTTAGGAACTAGCAGAAGGGCAGTGAAGTAAATGCTAGCCCACCCAGAGATTACACCTTATTACTCCAGGGGTAATACTATGCTGCTTGCATAGGCATATGCAGGCTCCACCCACTCTTCTTCCCATATTCCCGTTCACTTGCTCAAATGGGGGAGATAGGGGGCATGCAGTATCTGCTTAGCCCACGTCACTGGACTCAGTGAAGCCCATTCTATAGGATTATTTAAGGTCCTGACTCCCCCTTATACTCCTGTGAATGTATAAATAGTCTATGTTGCAATATAGCCCTTAATTTGCCACTATAAACAAGCAGGTAGAAAGAAAAAAATAGGCAAACTCTGCACAGTTCTTCTGACTGGCAAAAATGGCCCAAATAAATAATCATATTGTAGTCAGTTTCTTGACAAATGAACTATTTTATAGGTTTGCCTTATTTTTTCCATCATCATCTTCCAAAACAAGAGAAGTAAGGTCGTTCCTCTAGTCATGCAGAATTACTTTTATGGACACAATAATGGTGAAATTTTCACAGGGAAAAATGAAAATTCCATCTGGGACAAATAAGTGTAGAAATGATTTCCTTAAATGTGTAATTGTTCTTTTATTTTTATTATTTCATGAAAAAAATAGAGAAACTGTTTATATTCTTGCTGCAAGAGTGTACGGTAGAAGTTCCCCTTTGGTATAATTGGTGATTTATTATCTTGACTCTTACAACTGCACAGAATATTGACTCCAAGGCTTCTGCATGTTCACTGATAGAGCCTTGGGCAGTGCTGAGCCTAAAACAGAGTTTCACACAGCTATAAAACCAACACATGCAAAAGTAGATTTAGAAGTGGCATTCATGTTAGTCCATGGAGCAAAGAATAATACATACAACACAACAACAGAAAAGATAGGTTATCCCTTGTAATGGGCTAATGAACAACCACCACAGGAGTGGGCAAGTATTCAATAAACGTACTCTCTTCACTGGAGCACTGAAAGAGACTGAAGTAGAGCAATAGCTAATTTCTGATAAATTTACGGTGGAAATATGAATAAAACATATATAAATCTAATGAATAGACAGAAAAAGGGAGAAAGCCAAATATTACAAAAAGCATAGTAATACTAATCTGCTTCTTAGCATATGCACAATGTTCATCGCCAAAATTGGTCTGCTGGTTCGAACATTAGCTTCCCTAGCTTCGACCAGGTACTGACAGAGAGTGTGAAATGAATGCTGATCCATCCCCCACTCCCAATACTAATTAACATCTCTCTTACCTGTCTTTGTATGCTATTTTACTGTCTTCTGTATTCAAATTAAAAAGTCGTAAATGAAATGGCTCTGGAATTAGATTGTACCATTGCACTGAAACAACCCATACCAACAGTAAAAACTTAGATTTCCACTGTCAAAATCAAAAGACTAGCCTTGATCAAACATTATACAGGCACTACAGAAAACAGACTCTAGCTGGGAGGCAAACATCAAAGGGAAAATAAAGAGAAATCTGTATGGAGTTTGTTTTAATATGGCTTACAGTAACTTCTAAAATTACTAAGTAGCCCATCAAACAGAATATATATTATACCTGGCCCGGTCAATGAGTCAGTGGTATAGGTCCTATTTACATAGAAGGAATATACATTAAAGAAACAAATACCCAATGGAACTAATTTACACTTGCGGATCGTCTTAGCAGAGAGGCTAATGAAGCACCAAGTGAAGAGGTGATCACTTGAGGACAGAGGTGAGGGGCATAAGTGAGGCAGTATAAGGATGCTTGTCCTGCCAATGTTCATTCATTACCTGTCCTTACTATAAAGGTTGTAATTCACCTAAATATATAAGGAATCCAGAAGACTCCCAGTGCAGCAGAAGCATTACCAGAAGTATTTTACTGCTTAGGGAGAGGATGACTATAAACAGTTTTCAGCAAGACTCTTTACCCTGACGGATGAAAACTGTACAGAAGGAGCTTGGAACCAGGTGGCTTATAAGGGAGAGAACATGGTCACTTTGACAGCAAAATCATGACTGCTGGTAACCACAATCCATAAATTCAATAATCCAGACAAGCAGCATGGTCAGAGAGCAACCATGAAGGGTCTATGAAGCAGCACCATGCCCTATCCAGAGGTCAGGGAATTTGAATCTTCCCAGTTCCTGTTTACTGAAAATTTGTGCTAGGCTTGTGAAACATGAACCTCATCTAAAGAGAGCACTTCAGTATCTAGGGCTGTTAATCCGATAGCAAACTGAATGCATGCAAAAGGTGTTTAGAAAAACAAATAGGAAAAACAGAACCACACCTTACCCAAACAATATATTTCTTCTACTATAATTCTATAAAACTATGCTATGTTATTCAGAGCCAATTTGTTATAAATCCCCATTCCTTAACTTTTGAAAATTTATTTTAACAGCTAAACAGACAAAATTTTCAGCCAAATTATCCATTATGCCCTGACTTATGGTGCATCTGTTATTTGATAAGGCCACAAAATTAGACTGGTGTGGTTAGCAGTGTAGTAGTCTCCTAGGGAAGTCTCTAGGCAGTTTAGATCCAACATAATGGCTCTAAACCACACAGCCAGTCAGGATGTATAAAAGGTTGTTGCCCTAGACAGGAAGATATAGCTGGGATGCAGCTGTGCTCCAACTTTTCTCAGCAGCCATAACAGCCTCTTATATCATAACTTATGTCAGGGGCTGAGTCCAAAACTGAAAAGGCATAAAAGTGGTATAATGCCAGTTTTGCCCCACATCTCATTTAAATCCTGTGCTAGCAGAGCTCAGTGAGACCCAAGACACATAATATAGTAAGAAATCAAGTTATCTACAACACACTGCATTATGGTTCAGTACATGGCATTTAGTATTTGGCAGGGGAGTAAGCACTGTTAGCCTACTTGATTTTTGTAATTATCTGATGCTGTCATAATACTTTTGCAATGGAGAATATTGTGATATGTAATAACACCTTTGTATTTTTTTCCTATCTACATTCCAAATAGCTTACTTGACCTTCAAGAATGAGCCAGATAGAAGTGCATAGATGGCATATACAACTCTCCTTGAAAAGGTCAAGAAAGGACCCATCTGTCAGCTGGGTAAAAGAATAGACTTCCACACTGATACACCTGAATACGCTCAGTTTGTCAAGAGCCAAATTGCCTTTATAGCATGAGGGACTCTGTCTCAGATTACACCTGCCCTACAGTGTTCCTTCCTGATTTAGTATGGTGCTGCAGACACTCCCCACCTCACTTTCCCTTCTCTTAGAGCCCCTTAAGAATGTCACCCACTCCAAAAAGGTGTAAAACAAAATTCCTTTGCTGGGGCTTTACTTCATTAAATTCATATAAACTGGAAATACATCTCCCATGGGGCTCAGGGGTTTCACAAACCACCTCTTTGGGCCCTATGAGCTCAATGGACACCTCCCTGTAACTCCTTTTATCAGGCTCAGGTGCTCATTATTCAGTTAGCCACCTAGATAAGCTTATTATGGGGAATGAGCCTATCACCCATAGCCTAGGCTCAGATTCCTCTTAATGGTGTCAGCAACATTGTGACAGACTCCATGCTGGAGTGGGACAGTATGTAATATGGGATTACATGGCTGCTGAAGTCTGGGGGAATTTTACAATTCCTCTTAAGCATCAGTATTTATATATTGTACTGAAATCTCTTTTATCTACATAGAATCACATTACATTTACTTACACAGCCAAAGGCAGGGATTTTTAGGTCAGGTCACATTTCCATGTGATATTCAAACTTGACTATAGGGAATTTCAATTTTTATCTACACAAGTCTGTGTCACAGGTGAAATTTGCAAAGTCTAAATGATAGCACACATATGAACTGCCAAAGGCCAATATACCTCTTCACTGGTCCCTCCCTATATAATTCCACACTCAAAAAGTTATTATTATTATTATTATACTTACCCAGATATAAGGGATAGTCAAACAAATTCTAAAACAAAAATAGTGAAATAAAACATGAGAAAAAATAATCACTCCTAAAACATTGCAAAATTAAATGACTTCAATTGGATGAGAAAATTAACATAACTAGCATATTTTCTGAGTTCTATGGGCAGCTCTGACCTTTGGGAGTGTGTGAGACCTTTAGGAGTATCATCTAAGCTCTGTGGACAAAGTTAACCACTGATGTAAATAGAATTCAACTGAATTCTATTTGTGCCATCACTTGAATTAGTCCTGTATTTCTGTTTCTCCATTCATCAGATGGAGACAGTAAGGCTTCTCTATTTAATACACAACCAAGTATTAATTAAATGTTTCAGATTCACAATGGATTATCTGAAGTCCATCTATTCTGTGCAGGCAAATTCCACAATGAATAATAAGTTAAAACTACTCCTGTCTGCATCATCCTCCATCCATTTCAGAGACAGAGTAAGCTGCAGAAGAGGCCATTTAAGTTTTCTTCCTAAGAATTTAGTTTAGAGCTGTAATAGTGTACCCACACCCTGCAGGTGTCCCTCATGTCTGGAGACAGCATTACAGAGATTCTTTCCCTCTAGTACTCCCTTTGGGACATATGCCTTTTTGTACCATACAGGCATCTGGCTGAGAAGCAGTCAGTTCAGACTGCTTCCAGGGTAACAAATAGTCCAGAGAATCAACCTGTCTTCTAGGCCCTGTGCTCAATCTGTTCCTGGGGTTCCACTATCTTTCCCTAGCTCTGCTATCAAGTACCATCCTACCCACTCTAAGTCTTCTTCAGACCTCTAGTCTCCCACTTTTTCCTGTTTTCTTCCCCCTGACTAACTGCTCTCAGTCTATTTATAAAGTCCAGGTGTCTGTTGAGTTATCACCTGATTATTCTTTAATCCTGCTCTCGCTGGTGAACAATTAACCTAATTTCTGCCCAGGTGAATTGAAAGTGACTAACTGGACGTTTAACCTTTTCTGTCTTTCACTCCATCACAAACTCCTACTCCTTTTACAGTTTTCTATTTCATGTAACTACAAATATACCACAGCCACAGGCTCCTCCTCATGTCTATCTAGAAGATTGTTAAGAACACTTGGAGTTACCCACCATATTCAAATCCATTAGCCAAGTCATTCAGTGATTCTCCTGGTCACTACATATGCCACTATCAATATTTCTAATGATAGAATGACCTGATCAGCCTGACTGTTTTTGACAACTGTTTTCCAGCCTTCTAGAAAGACACTTGTTTTGTGGGAAGGATCAGTCTCCTCTAGCACTATTAGAGAGTAAATACCATTGAGAGAGTTTGTCCTTTCATTTTATCTTGTTCCTCTCACACTATAACAATGACTTTCTTATTTGAAGACTCAAGAAAGCCTCTTTTAAGGTGGTCTTTTTGAAAAACTGACATCTTGTGATGGTCTAAACAAATCTTGTGGAATTAGGATAAACTGTATTTAATTAAGTTAAACCATATTGAATTAGGTTTAATATCTTTCAGGTGCATTGCATTTAAAAAGCAGTTGTTTATGTGTGGTTGTGGCATTGTATGTACCTTCTCTATTAGGGACAGGTGATGCTAATGAATGTCCTCCATTATCAACTTTTAAAGACATCCCTCCTGGAGAGATACACATATGCTAGTTCCAGCCAGTTTATTCAGAGATGAACAGACAATGAAAAGACTCTTTTAAATAACTACCTGTTTTTAAAATAGCTTAGCGTCTTCCTGATCCAGCAAAAGGACAGGATCTCTGGTATATGGAGAGCCCCAGTTTTTAGGGAAGGATTGGAAGGACTTGGCCTTTTGAGACATCATAAGACTGGGTGCTTGTTCTGAGCTGAACCTGTGGTGAACTTGTAACCACAAGGAAACCCATAGGGTACGGGTTGAAAGATGATTCTTCCAAGAGCCCATTTTAGATTTGGGATGAATTCTGGTAGGCTTATTAGCATGTGGTTCTTTTATTATTTTTAATATTTTTTTTTTCTGTAATGAAATGTCTCTGTTATCAGTCTCTGAAGAGGAGTCAACTAGCTCTATTTAAGCAGACTGTCTTTGCTGGGAGTAACATTTAGGGTTGCCAACATTCTGATTGCACAAAACTGTAAACTCCTGCCATGCTCCTTGTTGGAGGTCCTGTCCCCCACTTACTCCAGCCCCCCTCCTTCCATTGCTCGCTCTATCTCACTCTCACTCACATTTAGTGGGCTGGGGTAGGGGGTTGGATGTGAGAGAGGATGAGGACTTCAGCGAGGGGTGTGGGCTCCAGAGTGGGGCCAGAAATGAGGAGTTCATAGTGCAGGAGGGGGCTCAGGGCTGGGGCAGGGAGTTGGAGTGTGGGAGTGGATAAGGTTTCTGCCTGGGGTTGTGGGTTCTGGGGTATGGCTGGAAATGAGAGGGTTGGGGTGCAGGAGGGGGCTCTGGGCTGATGGCAAGGGGTTTGGAATGCAGGAAGGGGCTCAGGGCTGGGGAAGGGAGTTGGGATACAGGAGGGGGTTAGGAGTGTGGGCTTCAGGAGAAAGACTGGGTGTGGGAGCAGGTTTGGGGTGTGGGCTCAAGGTTGGGGTAGGGGTTGAGGTTCAGGAGGGGATGAAGTCTCTGGCAGGGAATTAAGGTGTTAGAGAGGAGTCCAACCTGGGACAGTGGGTTTGGAGTGTGGGCTCCAGCTGGGTGGGGCTAAAGCAGGCTCCCTTCCCGCCCTGCTCCATGGTGCTCCCAGAAACAGCCAGTATGTCCGGCCTCTAGGCAGAGGAACGCTGCCCCCATCCACAGGCACCACCCCCATAGCTCTTATTGGCCATGGTTCTCGGCCAATAGGAGCTGCAGAGTTGGTGCTCGGGGTGGGGGCAGCATACAGAGCTTCCCTGGCCTCCCCTGAACCTATGGGCTGCAGGGACATGCCGGCCACTTCTGGGAGCTCCATTGAGCCAGGCAGGCAGTGAGCCTGCCTTAGCCACGCTGTGCTGACGATCAGACTTTTAACGGCTAGGTCAGCTGCCAGGGTCCCTTTTCTACTGGGTGTTCTGGTAGAAAGCCAGATGCCTTGCAACCCTAAATATAGTGAAAGCAGGAAACAATTCAGCCAGGACATAACCTGGTTGGAAGCGAGTGAGACATGAGTCTACATCCCAGAGAGGCAACATCTGGGGAGCTAGAAGCCTGATATTGGATGTCCTGGATGAAAAAAAATGAGAGAAAATACAGGTGCAGTAGCTCTGAAGTGTAACAGTCTCACTATGTAATTCCCTGAATTCTGTACTTATAGTTATTCTGTCATTCATTACTCTTCCACTTTGGCAACTCCAGTGTCAAAATGGCAATCTTCTTCTTCTTCTGCTTCTCTTTCTTCTTCTTTCTTGCCACTTCTCTATTCAGAGTCAAGAACTTTTAGCCTTTTTCCTAAACTCATAATTATATGCCAGGTTTTCATGCAGATTGGTCTCTCTGAGGCCTGCTGATATACAATTCATGTACCGAGTCTTTGGAGTGCCCTTTGGTCATGTTCCATCCATCATCATTGCAAGAGCCATCTTACCGAGACAGCGCTCAGATCTATGCTAGATATGCCCATACCACTTGTAGCCTAACCTCCCTCAACATATCTTCAGTTGGAGCAACTTGAATTAGGCCTCTTACCACCGCATTCCATAGCTGGGTTTAGTGTGTGAGGGCTGAGTGGTGCTGGTGGCCTGTGATATATAGGTGGTCGGACTAGATGATCTAGTGGTCCCTTCTAGCCTCTAAACACCATGATTCTAGGACTCTATATCTCATCTGAGTAGCCATTCACCTGGTAACTTGGTATATATCTTTACTGTTAGGTAAGTTCCCAGACATTATGAAGATGAGTCCCATAGAAATGACTATGTAAATAAAATTATTTTTAACACAAGAACTAGTTAGAACTATGTTTAATGTTGAAATATAAAGATTTTTGCCAAGTTCACATTTGAGCATTATCAAATGTTCAGTAAAACCCTCTATATCTCAGTGCTTCAATACATCCAGTGCTTCAATACATCACATGAGTGATCAGTTTCAAATAGTCCTCTGTGAAGGTGAAATAAAGTAAAAAATAATTAAACCACAGATTATGGACTTAAAAAGCAGCTGGAAGGTGTTGCAAACGTTGCTGGGCCTTTATCCTGGAGGAGAGTATGTATTAGCACCATCCCAGGAGTTAGGCTTGTCACGCCTTGAGGGTCTGTTCTGATTTAAATATACCTGAAATTGTTGGGAAGTTATGGAAAATTATCTTTTTAAACATACATACTCAATTATTCTTGGAGGAAACAGACTTGCAATACATTTCTAACACTTACACTTGCCTTTTTTGATTTCTATTACAAGAGCAATTCCACAAGCTACTACTCTTAAGAGGGCTGCTCTACCTCACATTTGTGATCTACTTCAGATCCCCACATGACACATCAAATGATTGACAGAAGACTAATATTGCACTTATCTTAAACATAAAATATTAGTCTCTTTAATAGATCTTGGTTCCATATACTTAGTCATATATGTAATAGATTGATTATTCAAGCTATGGCCATAAAGGATTGTAATTTTGACAGATAGATTAGAACAGTGGTTCTCAATAGGGGGTATAGAGAGGTCTTCCACGGGGTACATCAATTCATTTAGCTATTTGCCTAGTTTTATAACAGGCTACATAAAAAAGCACTAGCAAAATCAGTTCAAACTAAAATATCATACAGACAATGACTTGTTTATACAGATCTATATACTATGCCCTGAAATATAAGTACAATATTTACATTCCAGTTGATGTATTTTATAATTATATGGTAAAAATGAGAAAGTAAGCAATTTTTCAGTAACAGCGTGCTGTGACACTTTTGTATTTATATTAGGGCTGTCGATTAATCACAGTTAACTCATACAATTAACTCAAAAAAATGAACTGTGATTAAAAAAGATTAATCACAATTAATTGGACTGTTAAACAATAGAATACTAATTGAAAATTATTAAATATTTATGGATGTTTTTCTACATTTTCAAATATATTGATTTCTATTACAACACAGAATACAAAGTGCACAGTGCTCATTTTATATTATTTTTATTACAAATATTTGCACTGTAAAAATGATAAACAAAAGAAATAATGTTTTTCAATTCACCTCATATGTACTGTAGTGCAATCTCTTTATCATGAAAGTGTAACTTACAAATGTAGATTTTTTTGTTATAACTGCACTGAAAAACAAAACAATATAAAACTTTAGAGCGTACAAGTCTACTCAGTCCTACTTCTTGTTCAGCCAATTCCTAAGACAAACAAATTTATTTATATTTACGGGAGATACTGCTGACTGTTTCTTATTTACAATGTCACCTGAAAGTGAGAACAGGCGTTCACATGGCACTTTTGTAGCTGGCGTTGCAAGCTATTTATGTGCCAGATATGCTAAACAGTCATATGCCTCTTCATGGTCGGCCACCATTCCAGAGGACATGTTCCATGCTGATGATGTTCGTTAAAAAATAATGTGTTAATTAAATTTCTGACTGATCTTCTTGGGGGAAAATTGTATGTCTCCTGTTCTGTTTTACTTGCAGTCTTGGATGATGACCCAGCACATGTTCATTTTAAGAACACTTCTGCAGCAGATCTGATAAAACACAAAGAAGGTAACAATGTGAGATTTCTAAGGATAAATACAGAACTCAACCCAAGGTTTAAAAATCCGAAGTGTCTTCCAAAATCTGAGAGGGATGAGGTGTGGAGAATGCTGTCAGATATCTTAAAAGAGCACTCTGATGTGGAAACCAGAGAACCCGAACCACCGAAAAAGGAAATCAAACTTCTGCTGGTGGCATCTGACTCAGATGATGAAAATGAACATGCGTCAGTCCACTCTGCTTTGGATGGTTATCGAGCAGAGCCTGTCATCAGCATGGATGCATGTATTCTTGAATGGTGGTTGAAGCATGAAGGGACATATGAATCTTTAGCACATCTGGCACACAAATATCTTGCGATGACAGCTACAACAGTGCCATGTGAACGCCTGTTCTCACTTTCAGGTAACATTGTAAACAAGATGTGGGCAGCATTATTTCCTGCAAATTGTAACCAAACTTGTCTGTCTGAGTAATTGGCTGAAGTAGGACTGAGTGGACTTAAGGTTCTAAGGTTTTACATTGTTTTATTTTTTAATGCAGTTATTTTTTTAACTCTACAATTGTAAGTTCAACTTTCATTATAAAGAGATTGCACTACAGTACTTGTATTAGGTGAATTGAAATATACTATTGGTTTCATTTTTTGTAATGCAAATATTTGTAATAAAATTATAAAGTGAGCACTGTATGGTTCGTATTATGTGTTGTAATTGACACAAATATATTTGAAAATGTAGAAAACATCCAAAAACATGTAAATATATAGGATTCTATTATTGTTTAACAGTGTGATTAATTGCACGATTAATTTTTTTTACTAACATGATTAGTCATGATTAATTTTTTTAATGGCTTGACAGCCCTAATTTTCATGTCTGATTTTGTAAGCAAGTAGTTTTTCAGTGAGGTGACCTCTAGAGGTACACAAGACAAATCAGACTCCTGAAAGGGGTACAGTAGTCTAGAAAGGTTGAGAGCCACTGAATTAGATAGGTAGATCACTTTCTAGACATTCAAAGTGTAGGGGTCTCTACCCCCAGAGGGGTGTTGGGGCACCACACCGCCTAGCTACACACTCTTTGATGCATTGAGGAATACCCAGACTGTGTCGCAGACCTTCAAGCAGTACAAGATAAACCCAGGCCCTGGGTCAGGGCGGGCAACAAACAAACAGTCAGAAGCTCAGGCCTTCGGGCAGGGACTGAGCAACTAGTTTAATAGCAAACCCTAGGCTCCTGGCTTAGAGCGACCTGGGAGAGGGGGAGACTGCCACCTGCAAGGTGGGTGGCAGGAGGGACGCAGGCCCATCCACTCCACTGCATCCTAGCCCGGGGTCCTAACAGCAGCAGAAGTGGGGATTCTGACTGCAACACACTGGCTTTGGCAGTGCTGCAGCCAGACTAGGGTCAGCTGCCCCTGGGCTACTTCCAGACTCCCCCTCGTACAGTATCTGGGTCTGGGTGCTGTCCTCAGAGGGTTCCAGAATGATGGGTTCCTCCAGATAGCTAGCGAGGGGTAGGCTTGGCAGATCCTCTGGGTAGGTGGCGGCAGCTAAGCTTGGTGGCTTCTCCAGGCACTGGTCGGCATTAGGCATTGGCCAGTTCGGCCAGTCCTCAGGTCAGCTGCAGATCGCTGGTGTCTCCCAAGCCAAAGCCAGGCCACAGGCATCTGGCCTCTCCAGTGGCTGCTGCCTAACTGAGCTCTGCTTTTAGACTTTTATACTTCCTGTCCTGCTCCTGGACCTCTGGGAGGTGGGCACAGGATCCACTGGCTCTACCCACTTTGGTGTCTGGGTAGGTTCATCCTCCCATGAGGTGGTGGGGCACCACACCACCTCACTACACACACACCCCCTCAAGTCTGACTTTCATTCATCAGGGCCAGACCCTTCTAAATCTCCCAAGCAGAACAAGAAGTCCACATTTGCGTTGTCCTTACCTGCCCTATGATGGAGAGTAAAAACATAGGACTGTAGTGTCAGGTACCAGTGCGTTAGTCTCATATTATTATTTTTCATTTTAGCCAACCACTGAAGCGTGGCGTGGTCGATGACCAGTGTGAACGTGGCCCCAAATAGGTAGTAATGCAATGTGTCACAGGCCCATTTCACTGCCAGGGCCTCCTTCTCTATCACTGCATAGTTCCTCTCTCATGGGAACAATTTCTAACTGAGGTATAAGACCGAGTGTTCTTCTCTCTCCACTGCCTAGGACAAGACGGCCCCAAGTCCTACTTCCAAGGTGTCCGTCTGGAGGATGAACTCTCGGTTAAAGTCAGGGCTGTTTAGAACGGGCCAAAGACAGAGACTGTCTTTGAGTGCTTGGAAGGTGTCCTCGTACTCTGGGGTCCACACTATACGTCAGGGGCTGTCTTTGGTCAAAAGTCCAGTTAAAGGGCTGTGATAGATGCAAAACTGGGAATAAACCACCGGTAGTAGCCTGCAAGTCCCAGGAACTGGTGCATTTGGCACTTCATGGTAGACAGTGAACAGGCCGCCAGGGCCTGAGCCTTTCCCATGAGGGGTCACACCTGTCCCCTCCCAATAGTGTACCCCAGGTAGGTGGTTTCTTGCCATCCAATGTGGCATTTTTTTTTGGATTGTCAGTTAATCCTGCTGCTCACAAGGATCTCAGGACCACAGCTACCCACTCAAGGTGGTTCTCCCACTGGCAGTTGTAAATAATAACATCATCCAGGTTTGCAGCAGTGGACCTCTCAGTGGGGTTGAAGGAGGCAGTCCATCAGATGTTGAAACATTGCCAGACCCCCATGGAGACCGAAGGGTATTCAAGTGAACTGGTACAGGCCCATGGAGGTGGCAAATGCAGTCCTTTCCCAGGAGGCAGGGTCGAGTGGAATCCACCAGTATCCTTTGCTCAGATGGAGGGTGGTGAGAAAGCGAGCCATTGCGATGGTTCAATGACTCCAAAGTCTAACATAGTTTGGATTTTCTCCTCGGCAACTTCCGCATGTGTGTGTGGCAAGGGCCTATTCAACTCCTGGATCACCACTCCAGGCTGCGTCTGAATGGTATGGTGAATGAGGGTCATGAATAACCAGCTGAGTGGTTAAAGTTCTGGGGAATGCCTGCAGGAGGCACTGGGTCTGCTTACATTGCTCCTTGGTCAGGGTTTCTCCGAGCTGGGGCCCTGCTCAATACAGAGTACTTGGGAGTTCAACTCGGGCCCCGGGGAGCAGGAGTTAATTAGAAGGCCCTGTTGCTCTCGCCAGGGCTTCAGGATGTTAATATGTTTTCCCATGCATTAATATGCATTACGTTTTCTTTTGCCAGTCAGGCTGGTTAATCTCATAGGTGACCAGTCCCACCTTTCAGACCACCTCATATGGGCTCTGCAAATGGACCAATAGTTTTGATTTGCTGGAGGGCAGGAGGAGCAGAACCCGATCACTGGGTTTGAAGTTGCGGACCTGGGGCTCCCGGTTGTATGTTCTGAGCTTCCTGAGCCACCTTCACTTTTTCCCGAGCTAGAGCTCCTGTCTGCACGAGGCATTCCTGAAGCTGGATGATGTACTTCAGAAGGCCCTGAGTTGTGACAGGGCCTGCTCCCATGTCTCCCTCATGAGGTCCAGTAGCCCCCTCAGGCGACATCCATATAATAGTTCAAAAGGGGAAAATTTTGTGGAGGCTTGGGGTACCTCACGGATGGCCAGAAGCAAAGGCGGGAGCAGCTGATCCCATCGATGTAGATCATCTGGGGGAAATTTCCGCAGCATGTCTTTTAAGGTACGGTTGAGCTGTTCCACCAAGCTGTCGGTTTGTGGGTGGTAGATGCAGGGGCATAGCTACTTAATCCCCAGGAGGTTGCACACCTGCCACAGCAGCCTGGAGGTGAAGTTGGTGCCCTGGTTAGTAAGGAGTTCCCGGGGTAAGCCCACGCAGGAAAAGACCTTCATGAGCTCATCAGCGACGGTCCTGGTAGTGATGCTCTTTAGCGGGACAGCTTCGGGGAAATGGGTGGTGTAATCCATGATGACCAGCATGTACTGAAACCCCGCCATACTTTTTGGGAGGGGGCCCACAAGTCCATGGCCACTTGCTCAAATGGTGTTTCTACAATGGACAGGGGAATCAGTGGGGCTTTGGGCGTCAATGGGGTCGCAGCCAGTTGACATTTTGGACAGGAACTACAATAGTTCTTCACCTCCTACTGCACACCATGCCAGAAGAACCTTGTCAAAATTTGGGTGAGGGTCTTTTCATGGGCAAAGTGCCCTGCAGCTGGGATGTCATGGCTGAGTTTCATTACCGCTCGTCAGTGACATCGAGGCACAAGCAATTGGGTCTGGATATCTCCGGTGCAGAGATCCTGTTCCACCCAATAGAGACGGTTATGGTGTAACTTTAAATGGGGCCACACCTTTGTCCGGCACGGGTCGATCGGGGTCCCATCAACAGCTGCCAGCTGCTCATATGCTCGACTAACAGTAAGTTCCTCCATTTGGTCCAGGCAGAAGTTGGTGTTAACCCTAGGTTTGTCGGCAGACGTGAGCGGGGCGTCCTTGAGCTCTCCTCCCTGTCTATTGGGGTTCCTTTCCTCTGCCTTCTCTGCATGGGTCTCCAGGCAGCCTCCTTCCAGTGCTGGGGTTATCTTGAAGCCTTCCTCGGTGTTCGAACGAAGGACCCCTGGGAACTTTGGCCAATCACATCCCAGGATCATGGAGTAGGCTAGTAGCGGAGCCAGACCAACCACCATCAGCTGTCTGACTCCGTCCACAGTTAGCCAGACTAGGGCACTGGCATAGGGCCGTACATCACCATGGATACACTGCAACCAGATGGTTCTCAGATAGGGGTCTGCCGAGAGACCTAAGGTTTGGCAAATTAGGGTCTGGCCACAGCCTGAGTCAATCAGGGCCAGGGGAGGACTATCTTGATGGTCTGTGGTTGGTGGGTGCAGTTTTCCCCCGCACAAATTTGACCAAAACTGTAGTCCATCTCGGTGCAATCCTGTTGCAAGTGTCCATATTTTCCACGGGAGAAACAGAGCCCAAGCTCTGGTCATTTGGGCCAGGCGAATGCTCCCCTGGTGCCACTGGGGGGGCTTCAATGGGTTCTCCAAACTTCTGTCTCAGGGTCCCAAGGTGCATGTTGGACCAGCCCCTTGGGACATCTATACCAGGGTTCTTGGCCCTACAAAGGGTTTTGCAGCTCTGTTCGGGCGCTCCTCTTTCCCTCTAGATTAGAGCGTTCAGGCACTGGCAGGTGGGTTCAAACAGCTGGTCACACTGGGGATTCAGCCACAAGGAAATCTTCCATTAAAGCGATGGTGGTGACTACTGTCGCAGGCCGATGGTGGAGGACCCAGGAACTCCCTCGTGGCGGGAGGATGTGGAGAAACTGTTCCAGGATGACTTGCTCAGTGAGCTCATCTGGGGTTTGCCTCTTGGGCTGTAGCCACTGCTTGCATGCCTCCCTCAGCTCCTGGGCCACCACCTGGGGTCGGGTGCCTGTGGAGTAGGTCAGACTCTGGAACCGCCACCGGAAGGTTTCGGGCTGACATCTAAGGCATCTAGAATTGCCACCTTTACCTGGGTATAGTCCCACACATCCTCTGTGGATAGCCCCCAGTACACAGTTTGGGTAGTCCTCGTCAGATACAGGGTCAGAAAGGTGGCCCACTGGTCGGGGGCCCACCCTGTGATCTGCGCCACTGTTTCAAAAGTCACCAAAAAGGCTTCGGGTCATCCTCCAGACCCATTTTGGTTAGCCGCATTGGCAGGCATGCATTCCATTGTCTTCAAAAGAAATGCTACTCGCTAACATCATGGATGAATTTGATTATTAGTCTTTAATCCACAAACAGATGGATTTTGTTTGGTAATGGGAAAACATAATCCAAGCCAGCAAATCCTACCCACAGTCTAGCTAAGTAAATTGGGAGTTGATCCTGGTCTTCTTAACCTCAGCGGCAAAACTCCCATTGACTTCAATGATACAGAGTGAAGCCTTTACCGAGAAGAACCACTTGATTATTTTGTGCTTCTGCTTTATCAAAGGAAAAGCTTTCGTTTTCCTTAGAAGAACAGAAATCTAATGAGAACACAAACCAGGCTGCAGAGTCCTGGAAACTAGTATCTTTCTTCATTCACAGTTTTGTACAACCTTCAGGGTCCTACAGTGTATCTTCAAATCTGTAAGCCAAGTTCTCACAAACAGTTTTCCTTCAGCTTTCATCACTGCAGCATATGGTCAGAGATAAGAATAAGCCTAATAAGGATCAGGGAACAAGACTGTTCCCAGAAGGTTTGGTAGCCGTTGAAAATACCCAAACTTTTATGTCCCCAGTCTCTCTAACACACTCCTGGCTTCTCCACTAACTATCAGTTACACACATTCTCTTTGTTTTCAGAATTATCCATCCAGACATTAGCAAATATAATTTTCTAAATAAGCAGCACAATCATGACTCGATGTCTGAAAATATTAATGCATCTCAATTTCAATGCCTCTTCCCACAGCTGGCTGGTAAATTTTCCATCTTATAAACAATATTATTTAAAAATTCCTGCACTCAGTTTAGTCCTTAATCACATATCCCTGAGCTTCTTGTAACTGAAATATGCAAAACCTGCAGGTCAACCTTCACCAATAAATTCCAAAGATGCAGCATCACCACTATGTATTCCTTAAGCCAGACAATGACAGAGAAAACTTCATTCAGATTCAGCAGGTTTGGAATTTAGCATTTCAGTTCTAGCTGCTCACTTTCATTGATGGAGAATCTGTAAAATAATAGTGAACCCTTCATTTTAATCAGGTAAAATTACAAATAAAAGTGAAACCAAAATGGAGCTCCAGCCTTGTGTGTCTGCTCAGATTCTCACTACATATGTACTCCCACAATGTTTGATTACATTAAAATTTTAACACTTAAACATTTTTGTAGACTTTTGGCTACCAACTGTACTGGTGCTTTAATTATATCTACTCATTATCCATGCCAATGCAATTCAGTCTTTTAAAATAAAATCATTTTTAGAAACAGTATCTCATGGTTTCCAAAGTGATGTGTTACATTCCATTCTGTCACTAGTATACTGCTATGTCAAATAATTCACAGGAGGAAATTCATAATGCAAGGCTATATGAAGTGCCACAGTGCCATCCAGATACATTAGTCTGAAAAGAAACAATACACACTGTCATAAACAGATGGGTAAGGGTTAATGTCTCTTTTACATGTAAAGGGTTAAGAAGCTCAGCGAACCTGGCTGACACCTGACCAAAGGACCAATGGGGGGACAAGATACTTTCAAATCTTGGTGGAGGGAAGTCTTTGTATTGTTTGTTTTGTTCGTTGTTCGCTCTTGGGGCTAAGAGGGACCAGATGTACACCCAGGTTTTCTCCAATCTTTCTGTATCAGTCTTTCATGTTTCAAAATTGTAAGTATAGCCAGGCAAGGTGGATTAGTCTTATGTTTGTTTTCTTTCAACTTGTGAATGTTTTTCTTTTTGCTGGAAGGATTTTTATCTCTGTTTGCTGTAACTTTGAATCTAAGGGAGTGGGTGGGGGGAAGGTCCCTCTAGTCTATATGAATCTGAATACCCTGTAAAGCATTTTCCATCCTGATTTTACAGAGATAATTTTTACTTTTTATTTCTTTAATTAAAAGCTTTCTTTTTAAGAACCTGATTGATTTTTCCTTGTTTAGAATCCAAGGGATTGAATCTACTCACCAGGGATTGGTGGGGGGAAAGGAGAGGGGGATGATTAATTCCTCCTTGTTTTAAGATCCAAGGAGTTTGGATCGGTGTGAAGCTTCCCAAGGAGGGGAAAGTCTGAGGGAGGAAAGGAGGGGATGGTTAATTTCTCCTTATATAAGATCCAAGGGTTTGGGTCTTGGGTTCCCCAGGGAAGCTTTTGGGGGAACAGGAAGCATGCCAAACACTATATTTTTGGCTGGTGGCAGCTTTACCAGATCTAAGCTAAGAATTAAGCTTAGAAGGGTCCATGCAGGTCCCCCACATTTTTACTCTAAAGTTCAAAGTGGGGGAAAAAACCTTGACACACACATTTTCTGAAATAAAAAAGTAGTATTCTTTGCAAATAAAATAGAAGCTATTCTGGCATGTGACTAAAGGTAAGTCCTATCTTCCATCTTACCTATTTAAAATATTATTGGAGCTAGTTTGAAAAGCCACATTTTTCCCATGGAAACTTGCATGGGAACCCCTCATCTCCAGTAAAATTTTCCCATGCAATTTCCATGAGAATTTTCATATAGAAATGAAAATGAATTTTTCATTTAATTTCATTTCAAAATGACACTTTAAAGTGAAAAAATATTTAGTTGTCATTTTGATTTTCGGAAACAAATATTTTGTTTTTCTAGTTTCAGCTTTTCAATTTTTCAGCTTGCCCCCTCTTTCTATGCTTTTTTTTTTTTTAAAGAACATAGGAACGGCCATACTGGGTCAGACCAAAGGTCCATTTAGCCCAGTATCCTGTCCTCTGACAATGGACAATGTCAAGTACTTCAGAGGGAGTGAACAGAACAGGTAATCATCAAGTGATCCATCCTCTGTCACCCATTCCCAGATTCTGGCAAACAGAGCCTAGGGACACCACCCATGCCCATCCTGTAATAGCCACTGAGGCATCTATCCTCCAGAAAATTATCTAGTTCTTTTTTGAACCCCGTTATAGTCTTGTCCTTCATAACATCCTCTTGCAAGTAGTTCCATGGGTTGACTGTGCATTGTGTGAAAAAATACTTCCTTTTGTTTGTTTTACACCTAGTGCTTATTAATTTCATTTGCTGACCCGTAGTTCTTGTGTTATGAGAAAGAGTAAATAATACTTCCTTATTTACTTTTTCCACACCAGTCATTATTTTATAGACTCCTTCCCTCCCCTCCTTTTTTTCAAGGGAACAAAGGTAAAAAAAAAAAGTTTGCACAAGTAAAACAAAAAAAAAGCCATTCTTCACTCTTTATGGAAAAAGTTGGAAAACAATAGGAAAGAATGTGAAAAAAGCTAGATTCAATAGTTACTGATGTGATACAAGAATCTACATAGAACAGAACAGATCAAATAGATTCACTGAAACAGTAACTTTGCTTCACAAACCTTCCATGTGAACCTGTGACCAGTTTTAAGAACTTTGGTTCATTTATGAGCAAACATAGGACCACTTTGGGAGAAATCTCTGTCTTCTCTGATTTTGCATTCAAAACCTGAGAAAATCATATTTTCACATGCTCTTTATATGGAACCTAATGAGATATTTTTACAAAATTTTACTTTGAGATTTTGCATTTGTTTGAGTTAAAGTCTCAAAGCAAAACTTGGGGATACAAACACATTCCAATCAAAAAACAAAGAAAAGTTTTGCAGAGACCACTACAAGCAAAACTGTTCTGTTTGCACATGTCCATTACTAAGCCAAAGCATGCAGCTAACCCATCCACTTGGTTCTTTTTAGAGAGACTTATTGTGATATTGCAGCCTAACATTACCAAAAATTAGTATCTAGCATCTACAGCAAGCTGTGGGGAAGGAAAATGTGAAAATAGATATACCGTGATTGCATTCATTACACTGCATGTACTTGGCCTTTGATTTGTCAGTAGTTTTCATGGTGTATTCTATTTTGTTTCCTATTGCAGCAAGTCTATTAATGTGGCTTTAAAAGGCATCTTGTGTAGCTCAGCATTTTTAATCTCTTTCTCTATAGGTCTATTGGCCTTTCCTATTTATAATTTTACCACATTTTCAGTTAGTTGTAAAGCTTTTTGCTTGTGATAAAAAGGAATATTTTTTTCTCAGGGAATATATACTGTAGTTATTTATCACTGGTTGAAGGAATACATATATTACTGTGACTACAGTATATGGTATGCAATTTAATCTCCATTCTGGTTCAGTGCTGAGTCCTGGGAAGTAGACCAAAAATGTGTGGTAAATCCCTCTAAAACTCTAAAAGATTACTTTTATGCCCAAAGTTTACTTGGTACATTTAATTATGTTTTCCTTGTTGAACAGGTTCCAAGAGGTAAAATTGATAGTTGAATGAAGTATAAAGCTGCACTTAGAAGGCCAATTTTCTTAAATAAAGTAGAGGCCCACTTATATGTACTACGTGGAGCTTACAACTGGGAGTGTAGTGAGAGACTGTACATACAGTGTAGGGGATTGCATGTGCTCGGGCCTACTTCAAAGCTGAAACAATTATTTTCACATCCATATATCTGATTTGCATGTGCCATCATGGTAAGTGCACACATTATTGTACAATCAGCGAAGATTTATTTTCATTACCGCACAAGCATACTAGCTTAACAGCCTATAATTAATGAAATTCTAGCTCCAGTGAAGTCAATAACAAAACTCCCCTTGATTTCCATAGGGCCAGCATTTGAAACTATTTCCATAAGTTTCAAATGCTGGATTCAATGCGTCTCTTGAATAGCTATGCTGAGACCCAGGGAAGATGTATGGGGAGATGAGAAGAATCTTCCTGCTCCAAAGCTGTAGAATGGTTTCACAAGCACTATAAGGACCTTTACATGCCCACCCACTGTTAAGTGAGATAAAGTGGATCCATGCAGGAGGCTGCAGTCCCATCTATGCCCCACAACGTGGGTATTACATGCTAGAATACTCCCATATTTTGGCTCCATGCTGCTTTGGGGTTTGCACCCCAGGGTGATTGAGCTACATTGGTTCTGAAATTCAGGGAGTCTCAGCACCATGGAGCAAGGAACTGGATTTGGCCCTAGATATTCACATTCATATTGAGGTATTGTTGGATACATCCAGCTCAACTGGAAATCAGTACATTACAAGTTAAACTCTCTGGAAATATCTCATCTCACTTTTTAATGTGGAGTGTAAAAATTCATGAGTAGGGTGGGGTTTTTGTGTGTGGAAGTTTTCATTGCTTCAGTTGTGGCAAATGGTTGGTATTCCAGAATAACAAACAAATTATTTGAGGAGATTATGAGGATAACATTACTACTGACATTCCTGTCCATCTCACTCCCACAAATCAGCAGATTCTATGAAGTCAACCAAAGACGAGTAAATGCCATTCTATTGCTACTCATACTGCTCCTGCTGTGTTGAATGTCACTGGAAAGGATTGTCCAATTGAATAAAATAATTTTCTAAAGGAACAGCTTGGTCTCTGCATTGATTGACAATGTAATTAACTCAGTGAACAATGGAATGTTCTCCCTCTTCTTGTCTCCTATTTTCCTAAGCAAACTTTTTAAAGATAATAAAAATGTTTTAGAAATAATAAAACACCTTGCAGGAGTTATGCATAAAAGTACTAAGAATTAGTGGTATTATGCCAGTCTATTTCCAACCAAAACTCTTTCCTACTAAGTTGCATAGAAGGGCAAAAATATCTGACAATGACCTAATTGTGTGGTAGTGTTTTAAATGACACCTCAGGCAGAGACACTTTGGAATCAAGAAAATCTTGCTAATGACTAACTAAGCTGTATGTTTTTCAAATAACTGCATGCCGGATATACTGTATTTGTGCCACGAATCCATCTTCAGTTGAAGTCTCATGCCACCTGTCTTAATATGAATGAGTTGGGAACAGTAGGGGATCTATTGAAAGAGGATGGATATTGTACAGATGAGATGTCACAGTTCGTTTTATTTTGTTTTGGTCGCACAGTTGGGAATCTCCCTTCTTTATCACTTGAGATTTTTCTCATATAATTGCAGTGATTCTGAATTCTTAAGAAAGAACATCTATCCCAACCCCTGGCAGATTACGTTTTTGGTGAATGTGTGTGCAGAGAGGTGAGTGGGGGGAGGAGGAGGGAAGGGTTATTGGTTTAGCTACCAATGCATCCAAAACAGTTAGATAATTACTAAAGTTGTCTACTTAATTTTGATGTCCTCCTGGGTACCAGTGACTCCGTTTAATCTCTCCTTTTCATAACATTCCCTTGTGTGTACAAGCAGTTGAAATGATTCACCAAACATGAAAACAAGATGTAATTTAAATAAAGCACCTAATTCTCCACTGTTGCACAACAACATTTAGATAAAAGTTCAAGGAAATTAAAATGTCTCTGCTCATAATGGGCTACCTACGGTCACTCAATCTCGATGGCAAGTGTAATGCCTTTAGAACCACTCTATATCACTGTAACATCTAACAAGCCCTGTGGCACTCCAGCAGATTGTTTAAAGGAGAGGCGTCATTGTTCAAGTTCTCACATATCCAGTGGTTTCATGCCGGAGGCAAAAGGAGGGAGAAAGGTGATAGTTCAGCCATACCTGACCATACCTGATCATGCTGCATGTTTGCACAACTTACGAAAGGACATTGGTAGTTGGAACATTTTCGCTTTCTCTCTTCTCATTTCTATGGTACTAATTCTTAGAGCACTGAGAACAAGAATTTTGCAGTGAGGTACTGAAGGTGAGTTTGCTTTACAAGGTAGCTAGTTTTTCTTCCTCCACACCTTCTGCTTAACATGAGCTCTGCCTCTTTCCCTGCTCTGTTTTCTCCCCTGGAAAAAAGGGACCCTCTTTATCCAACTTCCCATCCTCTGTCATGCTTAAGAGCACAATCTCGTTCCTCAAACCATTAGAAAGCATCATGTTTCCTGTGTGCCTTTGACATGCTGCCAGCACTGCCACCATACCTGGAGCCACTGTGACTTCTCTATCATTTTTTACTGTTCCTGATTTTGCTAATTTTCCCTGGTGGGAACCTGCAGCAAGCAGGAGGACAGGCTGGGGTTAGGAAGGGAGAGTTCTCTGCAGGGAGGCTCTTATGAGTCCCAACCTAACCTTATCTCCCAGCAACCAGAAACAGCACCATATAACATCTGCCTGACATATCACCCTATTCTTCTCCCTAGCCACTTCTCCCCTCCCTGGATAATAGCCAGCCCTCAGATGGCATCCACCTATGTATTAGATAGTTTCCAAAGGGATAAGGTACTTACAGAATAATTCTCATCTCAAATCTTTATTACAAACTCCACTTTCATTCCATGTGGCAGAGCTTCCATTGATATCAATAGGAGCCTCATGCATAAAACAAGTGCAGAATATGTAATACAGATCTACAGCGCTGATAAAAGATCTGCACTGTGGAATGGAGAGCTAGCTGTTGCCATTAATATAAGTATTTGAGTTATGATGATGCCTCTTTGAACTATTTGCTAGAGTGCCACAGGATTTGTCAGATGTTTCTATTGAATTTGAATAAGGGGAAAATGACATTTCTATTCATTATTTATCTACTTTCAACGTGACTAATATTTCTAGTGATAATTACTGACTGTCTATGTTAATGGCAAACCAACATACTATAGATATTAGTACGATTTGAGATTCACGAAGTGCCAGTTTTCCACACACATACAATATTCAGTAATTTTCATTAGTACTATCTTTTAAATTTTAAAAGTGGATTTCATTACTGCTCAAACATGTTTTTACAAGAATAAATGTAATAAAAGTGCAATGTCTGTACTATATATGTTCCACAGTTTCCTTTGCAATTATATAATAATAGCATAGTATTCATACAATTATCTAAATCTCACTATAGTTTGCTTAGGGAATACCTAGACAATACTGAAAATATGGAGGCATTGCTATTTAATTACTTCAGGGAATTGAAACAATGCTAACAATGCAAAAAAACATAGTAATATAACAAAAACATGAAATTAAATAAATTATTTTAAAATCAATAAGAATATATTTAATTCATTAAAAGGTAAGCTGTTAAGAAATGGAAGGATAAAAATTTCAAAAAAAATTTCAAAGTATAAAAAAACCCTTGAACTTTTTCTTCTTTAAATTTCCAAAATAATCCAAATTATGGGGTCTGGGGTGCGGGGGATTTGTACTTTCCTCTCAAAAGTGTGTGTATTTTCAAGGGAAAATTGAATTTTCCCTAAAATGAAACATTCATCTACATATGATAATAGAAATAGCAATAATTTCATTTTCATCAAATTATCATGAAACTGGCATTCTGGGTCATAAACTGGCCTGCAATGAACTGCTGAACATTTTTATCAAATTCTCATTATATCTGTTTTGTCACTCTTGTACAGCACTATGTTAGAATTAAAAAGTTCCTTAGGAGGTGACCTGATGAAAAAGATATCTCACCTATGCATATTCTGACTGAGTTACAAACTTGCTTAAGTCATGCTTAACATATCTACCATTGTGAGACAGGGAAGTATTCGTACAGTATCTCTATCTTTTTAAAAGGTAAAATGAGGCTAAGAGATCTGTCTCAGAGCAGGAAAAGAAACCTGATTCCTTGACTTCTACTCTTGTACCTTAGCCAAAAAAGAAGCCTGCTCTTGGGTTATGTACAAACCACACACAGAAAACAGCATGATGATATTTCATATTGTTTAAGACAAAACATGAGAAAGAGACATTTGCTGTTGTTTGTTTTGATATGTAAAGCAAAAGCTAAATGGAACAGAGTCCTGTTCTTTTGTTAAAATATTTTAAATCTTGGAAAGAAGGACTTTACAGTGGCAGACCACCTAATCGTGTAAGAAATCCATACCACAGGTTAGATCCTCACTGTGTGTAAATCAGCGTAACTCTGTTGAAGTCAATGGAGTTATGCTGGTTAATGGTAGGTGAGGATCTGGCCCTACATCTTCCTGGTCAAGGCTGAATGAGAGCCTTGTATATTCATTCTTGTTTTGTCATTTAGGAAATGGGTTCAAACTTTAACAACAACAGCAGCTCCAGCCCATTTCCACTAACTTCTTCTCTTTTCCCCAAAAGGACAGTTATTACCACCTTTCATACCATCTATGAGACTTTCAGACAAGGGTTTTTTTGTTTTTGTTTTTTTCTTCTAAAATCTCTCTTCAACTAAAGGAAAAGGGAACAAAGGATGTTGTTAAAATGAAAACCTTTCTTAATATTTTACATTTCAGATACTTTAACTGCTTTCCCTTCTTTTCTCTATCTTTAATAAAAGATTAAAAGGATTTTAGTGGTATGTCTGCCAGGCAGAGATCTCTGAATACAAAATCCTGAACTTTGTTTAAGCCTGTTTCAAGTTGGAGAGTCGGGGTCATGTTAACACTTTCGATTCTTTGGGTCTGTTTATGTCATGTAAATTCATACCACATATCTTAAGTTTCAGTGAACTATGTATTCCAGTTTATGGTTAATAAAGTTCCTGAAATTTCAGGAGTCTCATGCATGGCAAAATGAAACTATTATGTAGTCTAAAACAGGCATGGAGACAGAACAATCCTCTCCTTATTAGAAAAATCCATCCAGATTGGGTTTGAGACATATTGGCAGGGTGGGATGCAAACCTTGTACTTTCTACTGCAGGTGATGTGGGTTAATAGCCAAATTTAGCCTTCAGTACTAAAGTTTACTAGTACTAAATTTATTTAAAAATAAACAAGCCCAAGTTCCATTCAGAGATTCTCCCCAGCATTTAGGACACTTTTAATTCCTGTACAATCTGCTTCCTTGCAACCAGTCCTACTAGCTATATGAGTTTATACCAAGTCACTGTTGCCTTGTACAGTCAAATTTCTACCATCCATTCATCATGACATACTTCATGCCATTCTCAACTTCAGCTAAAGATCTGACCCTGTATTTTATTCTTACACAAAGATGGAAAGAAATAGCTAAAGAAAATATATAAGGAAGACAATAATCTGCTGTATTGAAAATTATAGCGTCATAGGCTGTAATAGAACTGAAATTAAGGAGAGATTTTTATCAAATTGTGTTCTTCATTTTGAGTCCAAGACAGTGGAATAATAAAAGCTCCTAGAGATACAGTGTGATAATGCTAGATGCACCAATGACTTAAAATGATAATAAATAAATACAATGCTCATGCAATGAATAAATAAATCAAATATTTCCACAATGCTGCTAGTCAATGGAATATCTAACAGAAAATCTATTCAGAGTATGTTTTTTTAACTCATTGTAAAAATAGGTTACCTGGCACCTACTGTGCGTGTATAAGGTTTTAGGCTATGGGCTAGGGAGGTGTCATTAACTTCAATGGGAATACGATCAGGCCTTTAATTTCTCGGCTATGTCTATGGTCACTAGGGCAAAAAAACAAAGTCAAAATAATTCTCATCCCTCACCAACTTGTTTGTACTGTTTCCCAGCTATCTAAATGGCAGATTCATTTGGATGTTAATACAGCTCAGGTCTATATTGCATCCCTCTGTATCTCCTCTCAGGTTACTACTGTGCAGTTCCAAAAGAATGCAACCAATGACAGTTTGTCTCCTGTATGAGTCTTGTTGCTGGGAGGTAGGGGGCAGTGAGTCAGGAGAAATCCATGTCTCCGCATGAAAGGAGCATCTTTCCCCAGAAACTTTGAAGCTTGGAGGTGGAGCAGCTTCAAAATTCTCAGTAGAAAGAGTATTTCTACCACGACCACTGCCCATGAGTTTTTCCATGGAAGGGGGAGCTCTGGATCACTTGGTGAAGCAAGCTATGCTTTCAATGGGCATAATAATTATCAACTTCACAAAGATGTTGTGATGCTTAATTCATTCACATTTGCAAATCGCTTTGAGATGCTTTGAGAAAAGATGTTGTATAAGGGGAACATTATTATTAATAACAACAATAATACATATCTACATATATTATTATACAATAATATATATATACAATATAATAACAATAATAATAATAAACAAAGCAGTAGCATAATTTAACTTCATTTCAATTAGACCAAATGATCTGAAGAACATCTGTTTTGACATAAACTTCCTTTTAGCTCTACCCAACATTATTATCAGTGTCTTGTGTTGCCCTCTGTCTTCTATGGACCTGACCCTGAGCCTATCTAGCTGTAATGAGAGTTCTGCATGCCGAGGGATTGCAGAATTAAGTCCTTTTCTAGAGATTCTCATTGCTTCTTGGCTGTTCTATAGCCAAAGCCTCCCCTCCTACGCTCTCTTCCCCTTTCTCCCCCTCGTAATTGTTCTGCTTTGCAGAACAAGAAACTCTATAGGCTTGCACAGCACTTTTTGCAACACATTTTATTGTCTTTTGGCAAAGAAGGGCAATTGTCTGTCCCATTGAATACATAGGCCACAAGGTGATTTTGCAGTTAAGAGGATTTATAGGGATAATCAAAGCCAATCAATAGCAACCAGAAGAATACATATGAAAACAATAGAGTTTGCAGAAATATAATAAGTTTACTGATTTAATATCTTCACCTATCAAATCACTTCACATCATATTATGCAGCCAGAGCAATACATGTCACAGGTTCCAGAGACAAACTGGTGCTTAGTCCCAAATTTGATTGACTGAAACCTTGCTGAAGAATGTACATGATTAGGAAAAAAACACTATTAAGGCAACACAGTCACCTTCTTGACAGAATACAGATCGGGCTTTTCTACTCAGTTAACTTTGTGCTATCTTTTAGCTGTTACAAAATAGCATAGTACAGAATTAAAAGTGAGATTTTGCCATACATTGGGAGGAAAAGATATTTAGTTTTTGTTCATGTGCAGCCAACTTCAGCAAATAAAAACGCAGTATGGTACTGTACTAATCACTGAGGTATAGAGATTATATCTATGTATAAAATCTATGCACTCAAAGAACCAGAAGGTTATTATAGCAAACTCTGGAACATACTGTTTCAAAATATGTGTATCTATATTAGAAATAAGTGAACAATTCACAGTGAGTAGTTCACTGACTAAATAGCTCGCTGACTCGTTTCTCACAGCAGATTGTGCTTTCCTGGAGTATGTTTGTTATTTGAATTTACCTGATGACCTTCTTATGGATTGGGCACAAACAATTCACTGTGACTATTCAGTAAGCAGGTTTTAAAATTAAAATTGTATTGGTTAGTGATGAGAGATCATATAAGTCCAGGGGTGAAAGTGGGCCGGTACAGACCTATACAACATACTGGTAAGAAGACGGTACTGGCCTGTACACAGCCGACATTAAAGCGCTATAATGTTGCTGCCCCTTTTGCTCTCCTCTCCCATGTCGGCAGCCCTAGTGATAGAGACTCTACCAGCAGAGACCCTACTGGCAGAGCCGCTGGTGGGGGTTGGGGAGGGCAAAAGGGGCAGTGATGTTAAAGCACCAACTTTAAGGCAGAGCTTTAACATAATTGCCCATTTTGCTCCCCCTCCTGGGCCACTGATGGGGCAGGGCAAAAGGGGCAGCTACCAGGGGGCCGGCGGTTTTAAAGGTTGTGGAGTTCCTGGCCGCCGCCTCCATGACAGCAGCGAGAGCCCCTGCGATCCAGGCAACGCAGATGGTCTGGCTGGAGGAGACTGACCCCCATCCCTCCCTTTCGCATGAGGGCCCACCCATTTTGGGGGCCTGGAGGCAGGCTCCCGTACCTGTAAGAATTTATTATTACTTTCACCCCTGTATAAGTCACATGGAATTGCTACTGTTCCCTGACTAGATGATCATAACTCAGAATCATAGAATATCAGGGATAGAAGGGACCTCAGGAGGTCATCTAATCTAACCCCCTGCTCAAAGCAGGACCAATCCCCAAATAAATCATCCCAGCCAAGGCTTTGTCCAGCCTGAACTTAAAAACCTCTAAGGAAGGAGATTCCACCACATCCCTAGATAACCCATTCCAGTGCTTCACCACCCTCGTAGTAACAAAGTTTTTCCTAGTATCCAACCTAAACCTCCCCCACTGCAACTTGAGACCATTACTCCTTCAGGAAGAAAGATTAAATAGAATGTTGGAGTTTGAATCTATCGAGGGAAAGTGCCATAGCAGTTTAGGAAGAGGAAGCAGCTAAACAGGATTAGAGAAATTTAGAAAATGTTTAATCTTTTCTTTTCAGAGACATATAGGCCTTGAGCAAAGCATCATTCCTGAAGCTGGGTAGGGGTTGGGGGAAGACTACTGAAGATTTCTTCCTTAAATGGACAGTTTAAAATTTAACTTAATTTTCTCTTGCAATATTAAAAAAAATAATTGCATATGTATATGCATCTTTAGACCCTAATCCTGCAAAGACTTAGTCACGTACTTAAAATTTACAGATTCTGATCGTTCCCATTGCCTTAAATAGGAGTATTCACAATGCATAAATTTAAGCATATTTTTTTTTTCCAGAATTTGGACTGTATCTGGGAAGAATGGTTTGATATCTATGTTTGGTTTGAATAATAGTTTATGTGTTAGGCATCTGTGTTAGAAACATTATTCACCTGCTGCATTACACTTTGTCCCACTTAGCATATACTACTTGTAGATATTTTTACATGACATTTAAAAATAATTATCCACAAATATTCAAGTATTCAAGTTGGAAAAAAAAATCTGAGATCATTCAGGTAAGTCAAACTTGATCACCACAATATTTATGAAAAGTAAACACAAAAACTCTGTGTTTGGTGCAAGAAAATTCAGTTTTATTTATTTATTTTAATTGTAACTAAATAATCCAGGATCATTTTAGTTTTATTCACTCAGATTACAGTAATGTTAAAAGTGCCTTATTTGCTTATGAGTTGAGATGCACAGCTTAGCACTTTCTAAACATTTGGCCATTTTAAGATGTTTCAAGTTGGGCATCCAAAATCACTAGACACTTTGGAAAATCTACTATATTTATAGATTTATTCCCTAATCCTGCAAAGGAATTCACCAGGGCAGACCCTTACATCCACACAGAGTTTTATTAATTTTAGTGTGACTGTGTGGGCATAAGGATCCACTCATGCATTTCCCTTTACAGTACCAGAGTCATATAATGTAAATGCATATGCACACCAGTACAATTATTTGAAAATATGGCTGCAATTCTAAGGTTTATGTAGTTCTCATAAAATATTTTACAACTATTCTATAACATATTTTTACAATCCATATAATGTGAAACAATAGTACACTTCATCTGTTGATTAAAACGAATTTCCTTATGAAGCTCTTCATGAATTGTGCCTTTCCAACACAACAGGTATATTACAAAGAAGAGTAACAAGAAGTCTGAACATTTTAAGGATGAAATCATTCCAAGCTGTACATGTGAAAAACTGGTTTGCTTAAGCACGCTTGGCATCATTTTTCTCAGTATGACCTTTGCATTTATAATATAGCAGAAGCTTGGCACCTTCCAGTCTCTCAGTATAGACTTGAATGTTTGCCAGTTTGTGTGCCTTGTGATGTATATGTGATGGGTTTGGTCACAGAGACCCTCTTAAGACTGTCACCTGACATGCTGAGATTACTTCTGAGCGTGTTTTCCCTGCCAGTCTGGGACTCCAGAACCCTGCCTTGTTGAGCCAGACACGCTAGCCTGCTGCAACACAGACCCAGGTCTGGTCCACGTCCCCAAAGCTTCAGACTTTAACCAAAAACTGCTCAGCAGGTTTCCTATCACCAGCATCCAGACACCCACCTCCCAATGGAATCCAAACCTCAAAATAAATCTGTTTTACTCTGTATAAAGCTTATACAGGGTAAACTCATAAATTGTCTGCCCTCTATAACACTGATAGAGAGAGATGCACAGCTGTTTGCTCCTCCGGGTATTAATCACTTACTCTGGGTTCATTAATAAACAAAAGTGATATTATTAAATATAAAAAGTAGGATTTAAGTGGCTTCAAGTAATAACAGACAGAACAAAGTAAATCACCAAGCAAAATAAAGCAAAAACACACAAGTCTAAGTCTAATACATTAAGAAATTGATTACAGATAATATCTCACCCTCAGGGATGTTCCAATAAGCTTCTTTCATAGACTAGATTCCTTCCTAGTCTGGGCCTAATCTTTTCCCCTGGTACAGTCCAGCAGACATCTTAGGTGGAAAGCAGGGGTGTTCTCATGACTAACAGCCTCCTTTGTTCTATTCCCCCTCTTTCACAACTTTGACAGAAGGTAGGAATTTTTGTCTCTCTGGATCCCCACCCCTCCTTCTAAATGGAAAAGCACCCGGTTTAAGATGGATTCCACTATAAAGTGATATGTTCACATGTTCTGTGAGACCCCAACCTGCATTCTTCCAGGGCTGGCCTGCACGTACTCAGGAAGGTTTGCAAGTAAACAGATCCATTTACAGGTCATTGATTCTGAAGCACCCTTAATGGCTTCCACTTAATATGTTTACATCAGTAGTAGAAGTTTATGTCTTATTCTCCTAACTCCAGACGTAGAAATAATACATGCAAACAAATAGGATGAACACATTCAATAGATCATAAGCTTTGTAATGATACCTTGCAAGAAACCTTTTGCATGAAGTATATTCCAGTTACATAATATTCACACTCATAAGCATATTTCCATAAAACTTTGTGGAGTGCAACGTCACAGTATAATCATGTACACTAATAATATTGCTGAAAATGAAGACGAATTCATGTGGCCATGTGACCCTTTTCAAGCATTAGAAGACAAATAATTGTTTCAGTTCAAATCTAGAACCAACTTCTTTTCAGCATCCCACTTCAAGGAATTTCTAATAGTGAAACTACAACTTGAATTATGTAGCACCTAGTTCCTAGACTACAAAAATAAATAAATAAATAAATAACATGTTTCCTTTAAACTGAAATTGTGTAAAAAAACTTGGAGCTAGAATTTCAGACTCAGACTTCCATTTTTCAGGTTGAAATCACAGTATATTAATCCACTTGGTTCTGATTATGATTCAAGAAGTTCTATTTTCAGACCGCATGACAATTTTCCAACAGGATGATTTTATAGAACCTTTGACCATGCCTGGAATGTTGTCATCAGAGTCTTTAAAGATGACTCCCAGATTCAGAATTCCTTCCCTGGATTGCTTGTAGAGGGGTGCATCTACAGTTCTCACCACTCCACACACAGCCGCTTTTATCAAGTCTGAGACATGAATCTTAATGTAGCACTTATTAATTCATCTAGAAATAGTTTTAGTTCCTGGGCCCAAATCCACCCTGAAGAAATGAGCGGTAATGGTGTAATGAAGTTGGAGTGTAAAATTGGGCCCTATGTTTTTAATAATAATGTAGTCAATATATTAAAACTTGGTTGGCTAAAGTTAGGCACCTAAATGTATAGATATCTGTCAAAATAAGTGTCTTGAATTGTAAAGGTGCTTCACATCACAGCTCCTGTTGAAGTCAATGGGAGCTCAGCAGCTCTTAAAATCAGGCCACTTTAATTTAGGTACCTAAATATAGATTCAGGGGCCAGATCCACAAAGGTGCCCTGCTGCCCATTGGGATCCTCAGCCCTGAATTAGGTGCCCAGGATCCCTGTACAATGCATGTGGAGGATTAGACATCTAAGAATGGGATTCACAGAACCCAGCAAGCTGAACAGGCAGACACCTGAGCTAGCCAATAGGAAATATCATGTGAGTACCTACCTGGAGACAGGTGCCTATTTCTGGTAGGGATTCACAGGCATGAACCCTCTCCCAGAGTTGGGCAATTAAAAGGACCACCCTTTCTCACAAAAAATCAGAAAAACCCCACTATAGTCAATAGCCCAGTGGTCAGGGCACTCACCTGAGATGTGGGAGACCTGTTTTCAAACCCCTTCTCTTCCTGATTTGGAGCAGGGACTTGAACTTGGGTCTTCTATGACCTGATAGCCCATTGCTGTCTCTTGTGGTGGGCCTAATCTGATAGATATGCTCAGAACATGCCTACTGGCTCAAGCCCCACAGGTGAGATAGGCATGGGAACACAGCCTGAGAATTCCATCATGGCTGAGATGTGACCTAGGGCATGGAGCAACTCATCAGTGTCAGAACTGAAGTGATTTTGTTCACGCCCACTGGTAGAAACTTAGTGGACTTTGTCAGCAGAAACTTGGATGGAATCTGAATGGGGATGTTGAGGATCTCTGTAGTGCCTAAGTATTGGACTTAGGTATCTAGAGTAGCAGTTAGATGCTTCAGGTCCTTTGTGGATCTATGCCTAGGTGGCTAATTTTAGAGTCCCAAATTTAAACATTTGGCCCTTTTTTCGTGCAATATTTCTAGTTTCCTTTACAGATAGATGCTCGACCTTTTGGCACATAAAGTGGCATTACCATCCAAGCCTTGGCTCATCTGACAGTTCAATCCATGTTTTTAGCCATGACTATTTTGCATAAATATGTGTATGGGTTTGTTTGTTTTCTCTAACATATATTGCATATTGACACATTTTCTCCATAGATCACTTTACTTCCTGCTCTGGGGTAGGAGAATGTGATCTGATATTTTCTTCACCCATTATGACTTTATTGTTATTTTTACTCATTTACAGTTGATAAATTTACTCATTAGGGACACAAATCTACTATTTAAAAAGGGACATTCCTGAAAATATCCCAGCATTGTATGAGCTACATCAATCATTTGTCCAAAACAATAGATACTGAATAACATAATCTAGAATGGCTCAGTGATGCAAGATTGCCACAAATAGAAGAGCAGGATTCTAAATCCAAAGGCTGTGTCAGGCTTTTTGATTTTTTTGTTTTTTGTTTTTTATTGTTGTTATTTTTTCCTTCTAGCCTCCTTTGACAAGCGAACAGGTTTCATAGTACTAGACTTGGCTTTTTGTAGTTTTATTTATTAATTTTAAATTACAATAGTGAATTGGACATGTTAAGTAGCTCCAGATTTCTTTCTTTAATAAGTCGTTCATACTGAGGGTAAAAGAGACCTGAAGCCTAAGGCAGTACATTGCCTGGAGTGAGACTGCCTGCATTTAACTAAACATCCAGAGCTCCCATGGATAGGAGTTATGTGTATTCATGGAATATAGGCTTATGGCTAGTATGTCTTGGAGAAAAGATACATCATAATAGAAAGGGCAGTGGTAAAGAAACGATTAAAAAGAATCAACACATTTCAAGTATATATTATTTTATTATCTATCCTCTCCTCATTTTCTTTCTAATTTTCAAACCATTGTTTGGCACACATCCTCTCTTTACTCTCCACTTGACTTTACTTTGTGCTTCATTACCAACCAAAAGTGTGAAATGTTCAGCAATAGCAGTCTCATAAACCTCAAACCTGCAAATCAGCTCAATGCTGTACCAATGTGGAGCTCCAGGACTGAGGCCTTACTCCAAAGGGTTGAAATTCTGATCTCTTTTTTCCTAGATCCCGAGGGCATAGCAAAGATGAGACAGTTCCATTATGAGGACTGTATGAAGATAGCAGAGGAGTATTCTGTACCGTTCAATGCTATAGACTAGGGCTCTATCTATGGCTGCTTTTGGTATACCAAATTGGAGAGGGGAGCAGGGCAGAACTGGTATGTGTAAGGGACTATCCTACATATCCGTCACCATGTGGATCTACAGGACACAATTTCCCAAAGATTGCAGGGTGGCAGAAGTTGTAGATGTTACGACATTATCAAACAGCCCTGGAACATATAGGAACATAAGAGTTTCAGACTCATGGTCCAGCTAGTCCAGTATGCTGTCTCCAATAGTTACTGTCACTAAATGCTTCAGATGAAAGTGCAGGGAACCTAATCTGTAGTCGTGAGAGATTGTCTTAAACCGTAAGGCATGAGGTTTAATATATCTCCCTAAATTATTGCTAGTATTCTCTATTATAACTCTGAATATTCTTGTTATCCATATAAATGTCCAGTCCTTTTCTGGATCTTTCTAAATGTTTGGCTTCAGTGACATTTTGTGGCAACAAATTCCATAATTTAACTATGCACTGTTCCTCAGTTCTCCATCTCCTGGTGATACAGCACACTCACTGCTTCTTTTGCAGTGACTTCTAACACATAAAGAATGTTTGTGTTTGTTTTATACCTTTAGCAATTTACTCTCTGAAATCCATTTTGGTCCTTCTAATATCCCTCAAACTTATTGCCTGCAATTATATGTTCTTATTTATTGTGTTCACTAGAATCAGATTTCCAAATTTTGAAAGATTTCTGTTTCGTTTGCTATTTATCCATATTGGTTTAGTTGTTCAGGAACTCTACTATTGTTTTCTTAAGTAGCTTCCATGACATATCTAAGAATTTTACTCCCTTTACTTTTGACTCCTGATTTTATTAAACTCTTTTCTTCTAAAGCTTAGTGTCACTGTGCCTCTTTTTGTTACCTAATTTCTCTGGGCTGTGGAACGTAACTATACTGTGGACACTATTACTTTTTGGCTTCACTACTATTACAGCTTCAATGAACTCCTGTGTGTTAGGTAAGACTAAATCAGGAATGGCCTCTCTGATTGTGTGCTCTACAATTAGCTAATCCAGGAAGCAATCACTTCAAGTGTTGAGAATTTTTCCTCTAAACTTTGACCAGTTGTGCTCCTTGACTAGAGTACATGTGGGTAATTGAAATCCCCCATTTTTATAATTTTGTTAGATTTTTGATGCCTCTTTTGATTTCTTTTAAAAACTGCACTGAGCAACATTTTCTTGAATGGAGGCTGTTAGTACACCACCACTAATATAGTTACATTATTACAGCCTGAGATTTGTATCCATACAGCTTTGACTGTGAATCTCTCCACATGGAATTTTAATTTTATTTCTCTAGAATCTAGAGGCTAGATTATATAGAAACCTTTAAGTATAGCACTATTACCTCACCCCTGCACCCTTATTGAGCTTTCCTACATAGTTTATATCCAGGTATTATGTTTTTGTCATTTCATGTTTTTGTAAAACCTATTATACCATGGTCCTCTTGCATTGCAAGGCATTCTAGTTCACCTATTTTTGTTTTTAAGCTTCTTATATTTGCATATAGAATTTTATAGGTGGGGGGTTGGTGTGGTGTGGTGTGGTGTGGTTTGTTTGCAGGTTCCTGTTTTTATTTAATTTCTTAATAAGACACTATTGATTTCACACAGTTTTTACTCACTAGTCCTTTTCTGTCCATGCTCTGGATGAGTTATATTTTGCAACCTACCCTTTATTGGATACACCAATACTGCTGTATTACTAATATCTTTAACAGATACCTTTGTCGAACTTATGTGTTCCTTAGCTCCTCTTTGCTTGCCATCAGCTCTGAATTTAAAAAATCAATCAAAATTTTATTAATGCTGCAATCTGATGCCATTTAGATTTAAGTGGAGTCCATCCCTTAGGTTTCCCCTTCCTCAAAATTTTCTCCAGTGCCTAATAAACCTAAAATATCTCCTCTTCTTTCTACCATCTTGTCAAACACTCATTGAGACCCAGAAGTCTAGCTGTAACTGTGGTTGGAACAGGAAGCATTTCTGAGAGCATGTCTACATTACATGCTGGATCAACGGGCTGCAATCAAGCCAGCAGGGGGTGATTTATCGCATCTAGTCTAGACGCGATAAATCGATCACAGAGCGCTCTCCTGTCGACTTCGGTACACCACCGGAGCGAGAAGTGTAGGCGGAGTTGACAGTGGAGTGTCAGCCATCAATTTACCACAGTGAAGACACTATGGTAAGTAGATCTAAGTACGTCGATTTCAGCTATTCAGTTATTCACGTAGCTGAAGTTGCTAACTTAGATCGCTCTCTCCCCCCAGTGTAGACCAGGCCTGAGAAAGCTAGTAGAGAGGTCCTGGAACCTAAGCCTTCTACCTAATAGTCTAAATTTAGCTCCAGGACCTCTTTCCCAACATATGCCATGATCACAGGCTCCTTGCCATCTCCTTGTAGGTGTCTTTTTGATATTTACCACCTTTCCACCCAGTTGACTGTACTTCTAATGATTAAATACCCCATCACCATAGCTTGTCTGCATCTCTCAGCTGTAACTCCATCCCATGGAGTGATGTCCTTGTTACTATAGGATTTGTCACCTTCAACTGTATTAGTTAGGGTGTGTTCTTCCATCCCAGCTGGTTGACCTTCCATTATGAGACTGGCTTCCTCAACTAAAAGACTAGGTGACTCATTTTTGAGGTGGGCCTATTCTACAACGTGCCAATATCCCACCTGTATAAACAATTTAATCTCCTTCTGCTCCTCTTATTCACTAACTCTTTCCTCAGAAGCTGTACATGGGCTCTGAGGGCCATGAGCTGCTTGCACCAGGTGACTGCATATGCCACAGAGCCATTAGGCAAGCAGTCAAACACTTTCTCCAATAAAATGAGTAGTGCCCATGCTGCCTAGTCTGTTCTGCTGATTTTTTAGTGAGGGAGAACACCTGAACAAAGCCCTTTTACTTGAATTTGACACTGGAGTGAAGGATTTGTTCCTAATCACTTCACTTCAGCTCTACTTCTTTGAATCCCAAACTTCTATCAATTACATGGGGATGTGTGTTTTAAATGGATTTAGAGTTGATTTCAAAGAAATTAGAAGCCAAAATAAGTGATCTACTACTATAAGCTTATAAAAATATTTTGCCTTGTATTCGCATTGTATCTGTAAAAACCTTGTTTTCCTTAGTAATATGTCTTTATAATGTTGAGATTTAATCTTATATTCTATATGACCCATGCAGCTGTGTTTTTTTCCTCTTTCATAAAAATGATACTTTTCCCCACTAAAGTCTATTTTACAGCCAACTATAAAGGATATTACAAGAAGCAGTAAGTGATAAGAGCCTGAGGGGTATCAAATAAAAGTTTTTGAAATAACCTTCTGTGAACAAAATATAGTCAACCACTCATTTTTTTTTATTTTTTTGTAGGACTCCCTGGGACTTGTTATGGCAAGTTCCAAGGAATGCCATAAAAAAATTTAGCAGTTGACTATATTTCGCTGTTGTACATATGGCCAGTTGTCTGAACTAGTTGCCCTATGGAAAACAACATAGTAGTTTATATTCACATAGGAGAGGAACCAGTGTTGTCCATTAACATCTGAAAACAGTTTTGTTAAGTTTTGACCCATAAAATGCGTATGAAGGAAACAAAGGGGACCACGATCTCCCTCGTATTTCTTAGGACAAAGAGAGAGTGGATAAAATATTTGAAAACTATATAATTTGTTTCCTCTGAAAATGCCTTGCAAAATGTTATAAATAAATCATCAGCATCTTCATTATTCTTTGACTTTATGGGACCATTACCATGACAGAACTGTAGGAGCCAAATCTCAGCACACTGGGACAATAAAAATAAATATGCATCTGAGACACCAACCTCTCGTCTGCAGACATAAAATTCTGGGAACAGGTATTTCATCAACAGCTTATTGATGACAATTATGTGGTATTTACAATTCAAAAACAATGCAGATAGAGCTCTCTCAGTATAAAACTTTAATGAGCAACATGTTTTGTTGGAAGTGTCATAAAATTTTCATCAAAGTTCAAAATATTCCCATGAAAACAGCTCTGTCTTTGACAAGAAGATCAGAAATTTACAGTTTAGATCAAACAGGAAGAGAAATGTTGTCTGTTATAATTATTAGGATACGATAATTATACCTTTACAAGCTCAGAAAATTTTAAATAAACATCTCAATAAAAATATTGCAAAAGCTAGCTTTTAAAGCTTTCTTTGTTGGTTTTCTCTTGTAAAGCATGTAAATAAAATTATAATGGCTTCGAAACCTGACCATAAAAAAAGTTTAGTGCTGAGATTGGAATGCTGTCCATAGGGCACCATCATCATTGAAAATTATGTGTTCATGTAGCCTCTTCCTGGAACACCTCTGATCCTCAAAAGTGATAGTATCCTCTTTCTCTTCCCTCCTAAGTGGCTCTGTAGTCCACCATAGAGGACCAACAGTTGTATACAGGGACTGGCTTCTCTCCCTGTCCAGTGGTTTCAATAATCAAACTGTTTCAGGGACAGCTGCCTGAAGGGGAAAACCTTCTGTAAAGCTGGTGTTTCTGAATGGCTGGACCCTTCTGGATGAGAGATATAATAGAGATCTTTCCCCTACTCTGCAGAGAGCAACTGAAGGCTATGTCTCCTTCTGCTGCTGAAGTCTGATGCCAATTCCCTTTCCTCAGTTGCACTGTGTTTGTCCACAGTCATTGCAGTTGTCTTGGCAGTCTCAGCCATTTGTTGGAGTCTGCAATTGATTGCCCTGGAATATCAGACCAGCCATTGAACCAGTAACTGCTCCTCTTTTCTGTCCCAGCCCTCTCTGGTACGCTAGGTCTCAAGCAGTGGCTAGCCATGGAGTTTCAAATATCTCTACTCTTAACAAATGCTATTATAGGGATAGAATAGATTCCATTAGTCTTTCACTTTACTTCATGAAAGATAGGAGCATAACCAGGATTCCATGGCTATATGTTCTCATGAGTTCCTCAAATTCTGTCCCATGGCACAAAACGGGGAACTGCATACACTGGATCCTACAACAAGGGACAAGATTTGCTCGTACTTGAATCATTGCACCTTCTTATCACTTCCGTGCAGCTGTTTAGTTCCCTTTATGCCATCTGAATGAAAATCATCTGATAAATAAATAATATATTTTATGCCAACTTCTTTGGTTAGGCTTTCTTTCAGTCCCTCCTTCTATCTCTCTTCCTCTGTTACGATTGTATTTAAACAAGTTCAATTCTTATGCCAGTCCTTATATACCAAAGATCCACATTTATTCAATATGTATTTATGTAGATACTGTGTTCAAAATGCTTGGCTTAACAGACTTTGGCAAGCAGTGTAAATCTCTATCAGCTATCTTCAACACACAAATTAAAGTAATTGAAGTTTTCTGAATGTCTTAAGAGACTGAAGAAAAAGCATAGGAAGGATAGCAAAAGTAGAAGACTTCCAATAAAAACTGAAAGAGTCATCATGTTAAACACTGTTGTAGAAATCTACATGTTGAATCAACAGTGGGATGAAAATAAATTGAGTTAGTTATGCACTTGGGTACGTAAAATAAGGTACAGAATACTTGTTATAAGGAAGTTAAGTTTTACTAGTTGAAAGTTCATCTTTCCTTGCAGAAATCTCCTTACTTATAAATAACAAAGACATTCAATAGCTGCTGCAAACATCTGGTTGAATAATATCTATAAAATATATCTAAATGAATAAATTATTCAATGATTGACAGAAAAAATTTAAATAAGTTTTTTGCATTATCCAAGAATCTAGAGAGCTGTTCAAATAATGGAAATATTTTTAGAGAATAATTTATTCATAGAAGAATATGAAAATGTATAGCATACTTTACTGGGAATGAGTAATTTGATTATCTTAGTTATTGATTATGGTTCATTGTTTAATGACAAATATTCATTTTTCTAAATGTTTGTATCTTTTTTAATGTTTTTTTCATTCCTACAATATTTCAGTTGAGATACAGCTAAGCACTAAAATACGTAATTTATAATAAAATGATTCCCCAAAGATATAACTCTATTCCACAATTTATATAAAATAAACTACCCATACAGCTTCATAACTGTCTTGTGGGGATAGGAGGGAGCTTTCTGGGAAGAGGCGAGAGGCAGCAAAGTAAAGTCTAATCAGTTTTGTCCCCCCCAAAACATCTTATCTTTAGCTAAAGTACTTATGTTATCTAATTGAAATGAACATCAGAAGTAGAACTTAGAATCAGTTACAGCTTGTACTCCTTTAAATTTTCCTTTTCAAAAGTTTCTGGTCCATTTTCTTCCATGATTTCTAGTATTTAGCTGATTTTGAATTAAAATATATGTTTTAGTTCTGTCATTTAGTTCTGGACTAGACTGTGGAACCCACTAGATGAGGAGCAAGCAAGAAACAATCTTCCTTACACTGTTACCCAAGGACATCCTGCTTGTTTCTGCTCCTCCCTAGAAGCAAGCTTTCAGAAGAAGTGCTAGATCATATGTCATTACCTAGAAGATAATAAGGTGACAAGTAACAGTTATCATGGATTTGTCAAAAACAAATTGTGTCAAACCAATACCTGATAGCTTTCTTTGACAGAGTAACAAGCCTTGTTGATAAAGGGGAAGCAGTATTCATAGTATATCTTGATTTTAGTAAAGCTGTTGATACTATTTCACTTGACCATCTCATAAACAAACTAAGGAAATGCAACCTAAATGGAGCTACTATACGGTGAGTGAAAAACTGGTTGGAAAATTGTTTCCAGAGAATAGTTATCAGTTGTTCACAGTCATGCTGGAAGGACAAAATGAGTGGGGTCCCACAGGGATGAGTTCTGGCTCTGGTTCTGTTCAATATCTTCATCAATGATCTAGATAAGGGCATACAGAGTACACTTTAAAGTTTGCAGATGATACCAAGACTGGAGGGGTTGCAAATGCTTTGAAGCATAGGATTAAAATTCAAAATGATCTGGACAAACTGAAGAAATGGTATGAAGTAAATAGTATGAAATTCAATATGGACAAATGCAAAGTACTCCATTTAGGAAGGAAAATTCAATTGTGCACATATAAAATGGGAAATGACTGCCTAGGAAGGAGTACTGTGGAAAGGGATCTATGGGTTATAGTGGACCACAAGTTAAATAAGAGTCAACAGTGTAACATTGTTGCAAAAAAAAAGTGATCATCATTCTGGAATGTATTAGCAGGAGTATTGTGTTTGTTTCGACTTCATTATTCTTCATCATGTTGATTAGCAATTTTGGAGTAATTGTAAGCATGAAGACACGAAAGCAATTCTTCTGCTCTACTCCAAATTGATATAGGCGCTCAGACCTGGAGTAATCATGTCCAGTTCTGGGTGCCATTAATCAGGAAGGATGCCTGACAAAATTGGAAGAGTCCAGAGAAAAGTTGACAAAATGACTTAAATGCTCTAAAAAACTTGAATGTGAGGAAAGAAAGATTTGAAAAAAATTAAGGTTTGCTTAAGTTGGAAAAGAGAAAGACTGAGAGGTGACACAATATAAGGTTTTCAAGTATGTAAAAGCCGGTTATTAATATAGAGAGGAGGAAGAAAAATTGTTCTTACTTACCTCTGAGGATAGGAAAAGAAGCGGTGGGCTTAAATTGCAGCAAAGGAGGTTTAGGTTGGAGCATTAGGAAAAAAAAACTTCCTAACTGTCAGAAGTGTGCCTTAGCACTGAATAAATTGTGCCTAGGTAAGTGTTAATAGAGGAATCTCCATCATTGGAGATTTTTAAAGAGCAGGTTGGACAAACACCTGTCAGGAATGGTCTAGATAATACTTAGCCCTGCCATGAGTGCTAGGGGATTGGACTATGCTGCACCCTCTCAAGATACCTTCAGTTCTATGATGTCTATGATTTCTGACTGATATGTGGCAGCAGAGGCTTGGAATAGAGGTAGAGTGCTTACCTCCTTATAAAATGGAAGCATGCAGCCACTTCACCAACACTTTTTTCCTATTCTTTTGCCTTCTCTTTAAACTCATTAGCTCTCGCTACTTCCCACCTTCTCGCTCCATAATTATTACAAACATGTCAATCATCACCATCACTGAACATTGCTTGTATCTTGTTATCTTTACCTCCCATTCTTCACTTGATTTAGTTTTTTGTCTTTTTATATTGTAAGTTCTTTGGGGCTTTTGATAGTTTCTGTATAGCACCTAGCACATTTTTGGAATCAAGATTCATATAAACGAAACCTCCCATCTATTCTTTGCCAGTATTCAGTGAATTCAGGCTACATATTTGTCTATTATCTCCTTGATATTTAATTTACCTAACTGTTACCCAATACATATATATATACACACATGTAGTATACATCATTTTTAATAGGTATTATGGGCATAGCATATATACATTGGTGTTGGGAAGTCATGTAGCTGAATGCATTACATTCTTCCCATTTCCTGTTCATCCACATCAAGTACCCCACAACACTTTGAAAAGCTGAACTCAGCATTGGCATTAGAAAATACTATCAAAGCCAAGATACATGAATGTTATGTTCCTAAGACAGGCTGGGATGTGCTTCTATACCCAACTGGTTTTGTGGAATACCGTATCCAAAACAGAGACAAGAAAAGTACAGAACAGAACAACAAAGAACAATTGCAAAACTGGTGGGTTGGATTTATAGTGACGCATAAAGAGCTTTGTAACTTGTAAATCATAGTAGTAAATACTACGAACTGAAAGACAGATATTTGAAGCACACCTTCTGTACAACTTGAACACGCTGTGAGAATTTGCTTCACAGAAGGAGGGTATGCGTTTGTCTCTTTTTTGTATTGTATTGCTTTGTCTTTAGACAATAAATTTGGCTAAGTATGATTATTTTGATCTTGAAACATGTTTAAGAGTGAACTGCCAGTGTTGTAAAACAACTGGCTACACCTTTTGGGTCAATATTGTTCTATCGTTGAAGTCTGAAGGATCAAGTTGTCTCTGCTAGGATTTCAACTCATGGTTTCGGTAAATCTAAAATGTTTGAAAAAAGATAGTTTAACTAGAGAGCTTCCCTCTAACTTATAAGAACAACAAAGCTTTTTTGAGTTGTTTCCATTAAGATGAACTATAATATTTGCTTCTGAAATTAAATAATAAAATGGAAAGTTTTCCATGAAACATTGAAACAAATATTGTTTTATTTCTGGTCCTCAGGCCCTTAAATACATGTCACCGGTATGGTTCAATCAGTTCTCCAAAATAGTAATGAGTTGGTTATAAAAAATTAAGGGATACCAATATTGATGAGATTGGCCGTATTCAAAATAGAGGCCAGGCACAGTTTATTTACTTTTATCAGATGATAGAAATTACAATGAAGTTCCTGAGAGATCTCTCAGAAATAAGAAACCAAACAGGCTTGAGGCGAGCATCACTGATTAAATTTTCCTTTTTACATCTTCAGTACTGACATCGTAAAAATACTATATAAAAATAATAGTTTTTCAGATTTCCAAAACAGAGAAAAAGATTTTTAAAAAAGTCAGTGGCAACTATAAGTGTCTCAGATGTAAGAAAGTACATAAAGCGGTCTTTTTTGGTGCTTAGTCCAACTGCGGTATTTTTCTTGTCTCTGCTCTCAAATTTTTCTGAAGATCTAAGGGAAAATAAATACCCGTGGCTAAATCCATTCTGTCTTTCACTTGAATCTGTTACATCTCTCTAAAGAAAATTTTGACCCCTTATGTACATAAATATAGACACAGAGTATGTGTATGTGTGTGTGTGTGTGTGTGTGTGTGTATCCATCTCTGTCTTTCTTTCTTTTGCTCTTTGCCAGTCTTTATATCTATTACTCTCTCAACAATGTGCAATGTACGTGTTGCATACTCATACCAAGTGTTCATATATAAATGCCTGTTCTGTAAAGGAAAATTCTTACCAAAGAAAATTGTTTATTTATTTCTAAGAAAAACTAGTGTTTGTAAATATCAACGGATGATTTTTCTTCTTGAAAATTTCAACACTAGTTTCTATTTAGAGTTTGATTCTAATTTCAGTTCGATAGGCCAGGTGCATATTGATGCAGATCTTGTAAAAAACAGCTATTAGTCCATAGGCATTTATGAAAACACCTGCTGAGTTTAGATGATAGAGGAAACCTTTTATGGTGAACTTGGATATGCAGTACTGAAACCATTTATTATGAAGTAGACATGAAAATGTCTGAATGCACCAGTGTCCTCATTGTAATTCCATTTACTGTGAAATTCTGCATAAAGTGCTTTTTCAGTTTAACTTTGCCCTAGGTTCAAACATTAAATGGTTTAGTTCAACTTCAACTCTCAAAAAATGAGACGTCTGGGGAGAGTTGTTTGCTTAGTCACTTTGTCCATTCCTAATTCAGATCTCATTATGGAGGTGCATATTGTTATATAAAGAAAACATTTAAGTCAAAGATAAACATTTCATTGAGAAGCTTCACTTCACTCTAAAATATTTAAGGTATATTCTATTCATTTCTGAAAAAAACTCCACATTGGTGGCTTCAGACCAGTTCTGAATTTGGCCAAAACCATCATAACATTTTAAGAGGAACAGTTCCTGTGATATTTCTGCCAGGGTCAGAAGCAGAAATTCCTGAAATTTTACCCATCCTCATATAAATTGAAGAGTCATTATTGCATATTCAGAGAAGGACCCATAATGATGAATGGCTGTCTCACCAAACTGAAGTCCTTTTTTCTTTGGATTTGTCAGATACCGACTTCCAGTTGTTTCTTTTCATTGTATCCAAAATTCTGTAGCTAGCTAGCTAATGCTGTCTCATTCTTGTATCACCTATAGCCATAATTTGTAATAATTCGATGCCTTGCAGAACAGTGTGAATCTACATTTTATCTACTGATTGTAAATGCATATCTAGATTATAAAGCATTAAATTCTATAAATGTGATTTTCAAAAGGATTTAAGTGAATTAGGAGCATGAATCCCAGTGAAAGCCGGTGGCATTTGTGTTCCTAAATTACTTAGGTACTTTTGAAAATCCCATCCTATGTCGTCTACAATTGATACACTGTCAACTACTTAGTTCATGCCTAATAAATAAAACTAAACATCGCCTTTAGACTAATATTTAAATAAGTCAGAGGAATAATTGTCGTATGGTTGCCGAAGGAGCTTTGGCTAGAAGTTAAAGGATGAAAGTAAGTTTTGACTTGATATGAGGGAAAGTTTTCTAGCCACTAGGTCTTTTGAACTTCTGACTAGTCTCAGAAAGAACACGCTGGAAGCCCCATTATGACATAACTGGACTGGACAAAATTCTCTTGCAGGTATCAATCTTGTATTTACAAGAGGATAGAGAAGATGACCTAATAAGTCATTTCCATTTCTGTCATTCTCTCATAATTTTGCACATCATCCTCTGGCATCAATGCATAAAGATAAGCAACAAGAATGTGAAGATCAAATTACTTTTTAAGGTCACTGAATTGTCATATGAATAATTTCATTTTACAAACTAAAAGACAAAATAGTGGTAATATTGTCAAACATAAGGTTATAATGCACAATCAGTGCTCGATCTCCTCTCTTTTTTAGACAAACTTCCTAAGAAATGAAATCATATTCTGAATAACATTTCCTGCATTTATGTAAGAAATGACACTAAAAAAACATACATAACATTTGATGAGTGTTAATGTTCCAGAAGCACATAGTTTTCAAATGTGATGAATATTCGTAGCTCCAGTTAAAGTTAGTGATCAACACCTCTGAAAATCAGGAACTGTATGAAGTTTATTCACCCTACTAGGATTAGCATTTTAATATGCAAATTCAAAACCAATAGGTAATGTACAGTATATATTGGATAGCTCAACCTCATGCCGTTTTGGATACTGAATGGCATTCATTAAAGTACTTTATTTTGACATACATGAATGTTTATGAAGAACATGGCATTGTCTTACATGGGCATAGTCTTTTCAGAAATGCTGCCTGCCAACCACTGCCCAGATGGGAATTAACCCATAGTTTTAGTATATATTGTCTAACAGCATAACTTCAAAAGACTATCTTTGATGTGATAAATTGTTACATCACCATCAGAAAAAAGAAAAGAAAATCACCAATTATCTTGTATAGTAACTGTAGGCAATCTATGATACCACCATTATTTCCCATTCCAAGCATAATTCCCTCTCACATGCCCATTTCACATGTGTGGTGGAGGTGGTCGAAACGATGGGGAAGGGAAATAAATAATTATATTTTTAACATTTTTCCTTGGGAATGAGGACATTTCAAATTTTGTATTTTCCCCAAAAAATCTCTCAAAAATTCTGAAGTCAAAACCTTTCAATTAGCTATATAGCTAATTAGTAGCAAAAGGGGAGGATGAATCATGAAAATTCAGACTAAACTGTTCCTAATTTTTAAAAAGTGTTGCATTTTAAATTTCATCAAAATGTTGAAACAAAAAGTTTGAGCAGCTCTGCTGTTTGATAGCTGGGAGTAAATACTGATTTTTTTAAACAGAGACTCCATAGCAGCACCAGATGGAGTGCTTTTATGAATGAAGAAATAAGGGAAAATTATGAATATTTACTGAGAAAAAACTCCCTTTGAAAATTTTGGGAATTCTGCTTGGGAAGTGATTTAGCTAAGAAAGAAGGGCCAAATTCTACCAGTTCATCCAACTCTACACAGAGTTACTGGTTTACATTGGTGCTAAATTGGCTTTCTTACTTGACTGTAGCAGATTTTCCAGACTGATACATTCAAGTTAGTCAATTCAACTGCCTGTTTCATAGATATGTTTAGCTACTGCAGCAAAGAAACACTATTTCATTTGGACAAGCTGAGAGAGAGAGAGAGAGAGAGAGTCCTCTGTCCAAGCCAATGTTTGTAGAAAAGAACTATAACAATTTTGGTAATATTTGATGTGGTTAATGTAGATTATTTTTCAACAGGATTGTTATTAATGCTGGTGTTTTCCAGTGCAGAAAATGACACATTAAATATTTTGATCAGCTGAGCAAATAAGATTTGGCATTGGAAGAAAGTGTTTCCTAATGACTAGGACAGAAAACTTGAGTTCAGTTCCTGGCTCTGCTATTGACTATCTGGGTGACCTTGAGCAAGTCAGTGATGTGCCTCAGTTTACCCATCTGTAAAATGGGGGAAATGATACTGACTTCCTTGGCAATGTGCTTTGAGATTTACATATGGAAAGGATTATATAAGAGGTAGGTATTGTTTTTATTATACACTTAAATATATTATGTGCACATAAAGTTTTTGGGAGAAAGGACTGAAGTTTCAAATTTGAATTCCTTTTTATTCTGAAAATGTGCTATTGCACTTTTTAAAAGCCCACAACTATTCAAGGGGTGCCATAAGAAAGATAAAGACTAACTAACAGCTTTAAATGAATATAAAAAAGCTATGTAGGCATCAACATGAAAAAATAAAGATTCTTTGATGTGTGTCGTCTTTTCATTTTAGCAATTAAAATGGCTTTTGAAGCTATTTGGCATTTAATTTAAGCCTACAGAGTATAAAATTATGCATTCCCTTGCAGATAGTCCCATATTTAGCACAAACAAGGTCACTAAGATCAACAGGATTCAGAAAAAAAAGTTAATTCAAGTTTTAAAATATATAAACTTAATTTCATCTGTCCAAACACACATTTGTCTTCAATTAAATTCTTTAATTTCATAATCAGAGTTGTTTTAATGTCATTTTTATAAAATACAAACTTTGAGCTATTGTCATACAGTTTGATTGAGAAACTATGCATAAATAAGTCTAAGGATGCCAGTCAAGAACTCGATCTTTTCTCCTCATCTTATAATATATTAGATTCTGAATTAAAAAGCCATATTTTCAAAGTGGTCAGCCTAAATTTGGTCCAAAACGGAGTACCCAGCTTTTGCACACAACTAACCTGCAAACTGTACATGAAAAAATTAGTTATGCATTCTAATTGAATAGTCAGAAATCTAAGTTTCACATTTGTCATGAACATCAAGTTTGTATGAATAAATCTAAGTTTAGGGTTCAAAACTCAGGTGGTAAAAATTAGAATCACACAAGTTTGAACATGCTAATTTAAAGAAAAGTTGAAAATGGACTAAAAATGAGTAAGTTACATTAATTAGAATGTTTAGCAAACATGGCTGCACACAATTAGTAAGAATGTTTGTCTATATCCTTCTTTTTGCATGTAATGGTAAGACATACCAAAAACACTTTCTGGCTTACCTTATTTGAAGTAAATGCTCACACTATTTCATCGTGTACCAAGGATCTGGCAAATGAAGTTGTTTTGATTGTTTATGGTAAACTATAGCGTCATTGAGCTAAAACTGACAGTAAAACTCTTCTTTCTGGCAAGGGCACGTGATTTAATAATAATCAAGTTGCTGAACATATTTTGAATCTAATTTTATTAGTATTTATACCTAGCAGTTATAATTATGAGGAGTTTATTTACCGCTTCTCATTCATAGTGCATAGACAGTTTATGAAACTGAGCTGCAATACTGAAAATTGGACATGGAACAATATATTATTTTCATGGTCTATTTGTATAATGAATGAAACCTTCAAATGTAGAAAAACATCAGGAGCTATGCTACTATTTTTTGTTGTAAAAATCAAGTTCTTATTTTGTTTCCTAACTATCTTACTATACCATTCTATAGTTTTGCAGTGTTAGAAGCACTATACTAAATCAGATTTAGCTAACAGGTGTTCTCTAGGCTGTGGACAATTACATCATAAAAATGTATTACTGTGCTCACTCTTGGGAGCAAAGACTTTTGCTATTATAGTGAAATGTGTTATATGAAGTGGAATTTCTAATGGACTTCAATGGAGCTGCTGGCCTGAATGCAATAGTGATATATCAGGGGTAGCTTCAAAGATGAAAACCACATAGGAAGAGGATACTTCACTTAGCAGAAAGCTTACACTTTCCATTCCAAGTATTTACACTGATATGTTGTTTAGACAACATATTTCTAGTCTGCATTTACAAAAAGCTTTTTAACCGTTGTTCAGAATGTGTTGAAATAGTTTTAAAAGATAATTGGCCACTAATACTTTTAGAGATGAAAAAATGGAGGGAAAACAATGGAGCTGTCATATTGAAATGGCTCTTGGGGATGTACTATAACATCAGGCACGGCTCCAGGCCCCAGCATGCCAAGCATGTGCTTGGGGCGGCAAGCCGCGGGGGGTGCTCTGCCGGGTGGCAGGCAGGCTGCCCTTGGTGGCTTGCCTGCAGAGGGTCCGCTGGTCCCACGGCTTTGGCGGAGGTCTGCCGAAGTGGTGGGACCAGTGGACCCTCCGCAGGCAAGCCGTGGAAGGCAGCCTGCCTGCCTTGCTTGGGGTGGCAAAATTCCTAGAGCCGCCCCTGTATAACATAATGAACAATCAAGAAAAAATTGTTTATAAAATGTTTGCTTTCACCCAACTTCACTAGCATAGGATATTAGTAAATGAATCATGTAATACCATTTTAACTTGATTACCATTTCTGGAAAGAAAGAAAGAAAGAAAGAAAAAAAGAAAAATTTTCTTGCAAAGTAATCTTAAATTTAGAGCTGTCATGGTTTTAGCCTTTCACCAAAGTCATCATGTTGAGGACCATAGAGCTTTTCAGATCCAAAGCCTTACAAATTAGTAATATAATATTTGAAATAGATCAATATCTCAAGGCCCCAAGCTGAGACTGATTTTGCTCCAGTGGGATTTTTCATCTAATTCATCAAAAATCATTGTGCCCCATTCCATAATAGTCTATTTTTGCTGCAGCGAGCAGAACACCTAATACTGAAATTAAATGGTCTTTAACATCTTTGCTGTTAAAGTTATACTCCACATATTTATTCTTAACTAAAAGCTCTGCATCTCCCGTGTCTGATATGATGCAGAGCTAAATTTATGTGCCTGCATCCGAACTGCAGAATTTACTTCTAGTCATTCTTTATTACGACTGACCATCCAAAATTATCCTTTCATTATAGATCAATGTAATATTAAGGTATCTCTACACAACTTTATCATTCTTACTGTGTCTTTCATCCTCCCACCTTTCATCCTCCCACCTATTACACTCACTTGTTGCAGGTTGTATTAGAAACAGGACTATGTTAAAACTAACTAGGAACCTTTTAGTTTGCACCCCCAGGGTCCTCACAGAGGAATTACAGCATAGCATACTAATGCATGCTACAATTCACACCGCATAGTCGAAAGTAGATTAGTCCTGTGGTTCAGACATGTTAAGTAGCTTGTCCAAAGTGTTAGTAACAACGTTTGGCATGATGGTCCTGACTCCTTCTACACCTTATCTCTAGGAAATCTCATCCACAAACATGAATTCAGCTACCACAGATCCACTTCTCTACTCCAGATCCGTCTCTTCTGTACAAACTAGAATGTTGGCATGTCTCTCTGACAGCTTCTCATAGATGTATAGCCATCAGCTCCTGTTTAACGTTGCTAAAACAGGGTTCTTAATCTTTTCCCCGCCTAAATCCTCTCTACTACTTCCTTTCTCAATCACTGTGGGCAACACCATCAGCTGTCCTGTCACTCAGTCCCAAAGCCTAGGCATCATCTTTGATTTAGACCTTTCTATAGGTTCTCACAACCAGGCTATTTTTAAATCTTGTGATTCCCGCTGCATAACATCTCTAAGATACAGTTTTCACTAACCACTTACATTGTTCAAACTCTTGTCTAGGCTCCCATCATCTTGCATTTTGATTAGTGCAACATTCTGCTCTCTAGCCTTGACCAGTGCAACATATTCATTCAGAATGTTGCTGCAAATGTCATTTTCCTAGTCTTGTATGTAGTGTTGTTTTAGCAGTGTTTGTCGTAGAATATTAGAGAAACAAAGTGGGTGAGATAATATCTTTTATTGGACCAACGTCTGTTAGTAAAAGGGACAAGCTTTCAAGCTTAAACAGAGCTCTTCTTTAGGTCTGGGAAACAAACTAAGAGTGTCATTGCTAAATAGAAGGTATATTTATTTTTTTCTATTTAGCAGTGACATCTGAGTTGACTTCCCAGACCTGCAGAAGAAGAGCTCTGTGTAAGCTCTAAAGCTTGTCCCTCTCACAAAAGAAATTGTTCCAATGTAAGATATTACCTTACCCACCTTGTCTTTCTAATTTTCCCGTTCTCTTGCTGTCAAGGTTTTTTCCCCCACTTTGAACTTTAGCATCCAAAAAGTGAGGACTTACATGATCAGTTTTAAGCTTAATTACCAGCTTAAATTTGGTACGCTGCCACAAGCCAAAAATATAGTGTTTGGCACACTTCCTGTTCCCTCAAAACCTTCCCTGGGGAACCCAAGACCCAAACCCCTTGGGTCTTAAAACAAGGAAAAATAAATCATCCCCCCTCGTTTCCCCCCCAGATTTATCCCTCTCTGGGTTGCCTTGGGAAGCTACACAGATCCAAACTCCTTGGATCTTAAAACAAAGAGGAATTAACCATTTCCTTCCTTTTCCCCCCACCAATCCCTGGTGAGTTTAGACTCAATCCCTTGGATTCCAAAACAAGGAAAAAATCAATCAGGTTCTTAAAAGAAAGCTTTTAATTAAAGAAAGAAAAGGTAAAAATTAGCTCTGTAAAATCAGGATGAAAAAATGCTTACAGGGTACTCAGATTCATATTGTCTAAAGGGACTCCCGCCCCCCAGCCTGATTAAAATTTACAGCAAACAGAGGTAAAAATCCTTCCAGCAAAAGACACATTTACAAGTTAAGAAAACAAACATAAGACTAAGCCGCCTTGCCTGGCTATACTTACAATTTTGAAACATGAAAGACTGATTCAGAAAGATTGGGAACACCTGGGTGTACGTCTGGTCCCTCTTGGCCCCAAGAGCAAACAATGAACAAAACAAACAGCA
>NC_133773.1:50366573-50369945 GCF_003597395.2 Chelonoidis abingdonii | reverse complement strand
GAATCTCCATCATTGGAGATTTTTAAGAGCAGGTTGGACAAGCACCTGTCAGGAATGGTCTAGATAATACTTAGCCCTGCCATGAGTGCAGGGGATTGGACTAGCTGACCTCTCAAGATCCCTTCCAGTTCTATGATGCTATGATTTCTATGATAGGGCAGCAGAGGCTTGGAATAGAGAGTAGAGTGCTTACCTCCTTATAAAATGGAGCATGCAGCCACTCACCAACACTTTTTTCCTATTCTTTTGCTCTTTAAAACTCATTAGCTCTCGCTACTTCCCACCTTCTCGCTCCCATAATATTACAAACATGTCAATCATCACCATCACTGACATTGCTTGTATCTTGTATCTTTACCTCCCATTCTTCACTTGATTTAGTTTTTTTGTCTTTTTATATTGTAAGTTCTTTGGGGCTTTGATAGTTTCTGTATAGCACCTAGCACATTTGGAATCAAGATTCATATAAACGAAACCCTCCCATCTATTCTTTGCCAGTATTCAGTGAATTCAGGCTACAATTTGTCTATATCTCCTTGATATTTAATTTACCTAACTGTTACCCAATACATATATATATACACACATGTAGTATACATCATTTTAATAGGTATTATGGGCATAGCATATATACATTGGTGTTGGGAAGTCATGTTAGCTGAATGCATTACATTCTTCCCATTTCCTGTTCATCCACATCAAGTACCCCACAACACTTTGAAAAGCTGAACTCAGCATTGGCATTAGAAAATACTATCAAAGCCAAGATACATGAATGTTATGTCCTAAGACAGGCTGGGATGTGCTTCTATACCCAACTGGTTTGGAATACCGTATCCAAAACAGAGACAAGAAAAGTACAGAACAGAACAACAAAGAACAATTGCAAACTGGTGGGTTGGATTTTAGTGACGCATAAAGAGCTTTGTAACTTGTAAATCATAGTATAAATACTACGAACTGAAAGACAGATATTTGAAGCACACCTTCTGTACAACTTGAACACGCTGTGAGAATTTGCTTCACAGAAGGAGGGTATGCGTGTCTCTTTTTTGTATTGTATTGCTTTGTCTTTAGACAATAAATTTGGCTAAGTATGATTATTTTGATCTTGAACATGTTTAAGAGTGAACTGCAGTGTTGTAAAACAACTGGCTACACCTTTGGGTCAATATTGTTCTATCTTGAAGTCTGAAGGATCAAGTTGTCTCTGCTAGGATTTCAACTCATGGTTTCGGTAAATCTAAATGTTTGAAAAAAGATAGTTTAACTAGAGAGCTATCCCTCTAACTTATAAGAACAACAAAGCTTTTTTGAGTTGTTCCATTAAGATGAACTATATATGCTTCTGAAAATTAAATAATAAAATGGAAAGTTTTCCATGAACATTGAAACAAATATTGTTCATTATTTCTGGTCCTCAGGCCCTTAAATACATGTCACCGATGGTTCAATCAGTATAGTAATGAAGTGTTAAAAAATTAAGGGATACCAATATTGATGAGATTGCAGTATAAAATAGAGAGGCACAGTTTATTTACTTTTATCAGATGATAGAAATACAATGAAGTCCTGAGAGATCTCTCAGAAATAAGAAACAAACAGGCTTAGGGTCACTATTAAATTTTCCTTTTTACATCTTCAGTACTGACATCTAAAAATACTATATAAAAATAATAGTTTTTCAGATTTCCAAACAGAGAAAAAGATTTTTAAAAAGTCAGTGGCAACTATAAGTGTCTCAGATGTAAGAAAGTACATAAAGCGGTCTTTTGGTGCTTAGTCACTGCGGTATTTTTCTTGTCTCTGCTCTCAAATTTTCTGAAGATCTAAGGGAAAATAAATACCCAGTGGCTAAATCCATTCTGTCTTTCACTTGAATCTGTTACATCTCTCTAAAGAAAATTTTGACCCCTTATGTACATAAATATAGACACAGAGTATGTGTATGTGTGTGTGTGTGTGTGTGTGTGTGTATCCATCTCTGTCTTTCTTTCTTTTGCTCTTTGCCAGTCTTTATATCTATTACTCTCTCAACAATGTGCAATGTACGTGTTGCATACTCATACCAAGTGTTCATATATAAATGCCTGTTCTGTAAAGGAAAATTCTTACCAAAGAAAATTGTTTATTTATTTCTAAGAAAAACTAGTGTTTGTAAATATCAACGGATGATTTTTCTTCTTGAAAATTTCAACACTAGTTTCTATTTAGAGTTTGATTCTAATTTCAGTTCGATAGGCCAGGTGCATATTGATGCAGATCTTGTAAAAAACAGCTATTAGTCCATAGGCATTTATGAAAACACCTGCTGAGTTTAGATGATAGAGGAAACCTTTTATGGTGAACTTGGATATGCAGTACTGAAACCATTTATTATGAAGTAGACATGAAAATGTCTGAATGCACCAGTGTCCTCATTGTAATTCCATTTACTGTGAAATTCTGCATAAAGTGCTTTTTCAGTTTAACTTTGCCCTAGGTTCAAACATTAAATGGTTTAGTTCAACTTCAACTCTCAAAAAATGAGACGTCTGGGGAGAGTTGTTTGCTTAGTCACTTTGTCCATTCCTAATTCAGATCTCATTATGGAGGTGCATATTGTTATATAAAGAAAACATTTAAGTCAAAGATAAACATTTCATTGAGAAGCTTCACTTCACTCTAAAATATTTAAGGTATATTCTATTCATTTCTGAAAAAAACTCCACATTGGTGGCTTCAGACCAGTTCTGAATTTGGCCAAAACCATCATAACATTTTAAGAGGAACAGTTCCTGTGATATTTCTGCCAGGGTCAGAAGCAGAAATTCCTGAAATTTTACCCATCCTCATATAAATTGAAGAGTCATTATTGCATATTCAGAGAAGGAACCCATAATGATGAATGGCTGTTCGTCACCAAACTTGAAAGTCCTTTTTCTTGTGGAATTTGTCAAGATACCGCTCCAGTTTGTTTCTTTTCATTGTATCCAAAATTCTGTAGCTAGCTAGCTAATGCCTGTCCTCATTCTTGTAATCACCTAATAGCCATAATTTTTAATAATTCGATGCCTGCCAGAACATGTGAATCTACATTTATCTACTGATTGTAAATGCCCTATCTAGATTATAAGCATTTAAATTCTATAAATGTGATTTTTTCAAAGGGATTAAGCTGAATTAGGAGCATGAATCCCAGTGAAAGCCGGGTGCATTTGTGTCCTAAATTACTTTAGGGTACTTTTTGAAAATCCCATCCTATGTCGTCTACAATTGATACACTGTCAACTACTTTAGTTTTATGCCTAATAATAAAATAAACATTCGCTTTAGACTAATATTTAAATAAGTCCAGAGGATAATTGTCGTCATGGTCTCATCTCTCTCTTT
>NC_133773.1:50245335-50341847 GCF_003597395.2 Chelonoidis abingdonii | reverse complement strand
AAAGAGAGAGATGAGACCATGACGACAATTATCCTCTGGACTTATTTAAATATTAGTCTAAAGCGAATGTTTATTTTATTATTAGGCATAAAACTAAAGTAGTTGACAGTGTATCAATTGTAGACGACATAGGATGGGATTTTCAAAAAGTACCCTAAAGTAATTTAGGACACAAATGCACCCGGCTTTCACTGGGATTCATGCTCCTAATTCAGCTTAATCCCTTTGAAAAAATCACATTTATAGAATTTAAATGCTTATAATCTAGATAGGGCATTTACAATCAGTAAGATAAAATGTAGATTTCACACTGTTCTGCAAGGCATCGAATTATTACAAAATTATGGCTATTAGGTTGATTACAAGAATGAGGACAGCATTAGCTAGCTAGCTACAGAATTTGGATACAATGAAATGAAACACTGGAGAGGTATCTGACAAATATCCAAAGAAAAAGGAACTTCAGTTTGGTGACGTAACAGCCATTCATCATTATGGGTCCTTCAGACTTCCCTCCACCAAGATTTAAAAGTATCTTGTCCCCCCATTGGTCCTCTGGTCAGGTGTCAGCCAGGTTCACTGATCTTCTTAACTCTTTACAAGTAAAAGAGACATTAACCCTTAACCATCTGTTTATGACAGTTGCTTTGATCAGGTCAGTCCTCTCTTTGCACCATTTCACTGGCTCCCCTTCTCTATCTCATCAGCCATCAGCTACTTTTCCTCACTTTCAGGATACTTCACGACTTACTCCTACCTTACATATCAACTTTCATTCACTCCTGAGATGTCAGCTCCGACCTTTGATCAGCCCATGATTCCAATCTCCATTGCCTACTTCTTACTTTTTCATACAGGCACTTTCATGCTTTATCCCATGCTGCCCTTCAAACTTGGGAGGAGCTCCCCACAAATATGCAAAAAAACTAATGCATTATCCTGCCTCAAAACCCTCTTTAAAACTTTCCTTTGTCATGATGCCTACAAAAAGCTTGACAACAGCAAGGTTGCTGATGTGCTAAAAACACTGCCTTATCATGCTGCCTAACACATTGTCTCATTGTTCCTTGTATTCCCCTTAGATCTTCTGAATCAATCAGTTATCTCATTTTAGACGTAGATTGTGAGGTATTTGGGGAAGGAACTGTCTTTTTGTTCAATGTTTGTACAACTAGCAGAATGTAGTCCTGTTCCATGACCTGGGCTCCCAGGTCAAATGCTGATAATAATAATAACAATAATAACTAGAGGTTCTCAAACTTCTTCATAGTTTTGAAACAATCTCTCTATGAAGATGTGGTCAAGAGCTACTTCTTCTTATATTTTTAATCCCCAAACAGCCTTTGGGAACTACAAGAATTTAGTACATTCAGAAAATATATTTACTAAAGATTTTCTTTTTTGTGATGCAAGATGGCAGCTGGAAATAAGGCGAAAAGCCAATACAATGTGAACAGCCAGCTATCCATACTTCCAACAACAGATATCTCTGCATACTATATACTCACTACTAACAAGTCAACCATAATAGGTAGATACAATTTAACTAGAAACATTTTGTAAACTATTTTCTCAAGCCCCAAATCATCACTAAGATATTTTAAAATTATACAGAGAGATTTAAGCCATATTATTATTAATGTCATCAAAAGCTGGATCTTTTGTCTACATTTTCCCCACCTACATCTTCATAATTAATTCCACCTAACTTGAGACTCTCTTCTTTCAATGGTCTACATCAACTACATTGCTCAGCCACAGTGGGAGAAATCCACCAATCAAATGAAATTATCATACATATCTTTCCCTTGTTCAGGACTCTTTCATGTATCTAACAATTAGAATAGCAATAAAATGGAACTTCCTGCTTCAGCTGATATTTTGGTAAGTTCTTTTCTTGTCACAGTTTGATCAGGATTTTTCAGGCAATGAGTGAATTGCCAACTGTTCTCTTCATTTAGTTGCTACCTATACCCACATTACACTTTTAGTGTTTCAATCATCACTGAAGGAGTCAATGATAAGCAAATTTAAATAACTAGTTGAATATGTTTCTGTGGTCATATTTTACAGCATTTACTCTTTTATTACTATTGTAAGATACTGTACAATAATCCCACATATAAAAGACTGGTCCAGTGGTGTAGTCAGGTTTTAAGTGTAGGGGGAGCAAACATAAAAAAGGCACCCTCCCTTGGTTCCTCCTCTGACCACGCTCCCCTTGCTCCTCCTCTGGCCACGCCCCCTGAATCCTTCCATTCCCCCCCCCAGATTAACCCCGGACCAGCTCAGGACTCCTGCGGGCTTCCCGGGGATGTGGATACTCCCCCTTCCCCCCGCAGTCCTGGGAGAATCTCTCCTGCCCAGCGTGCTCTGCAGGTATCCCCTGCCAGGCCTTGTCGCCCGGTGCCACCCGCGGGGTCCCATCCCCCCTACCCCAGACTTCAGGCTCCTGTACCACACCAGGCCCCCTCCCATCCAGACAGCACAGCCTGCGCCCCTGCCCTGCGGGCCCAGCCCCAGGGAGCCCCTCACCCAGACTCCCCAGTGCAAGGCACCAGAACTCCCCCTCACTCACCTTCCATCCTGTGCTGCTGCCTGTCCCCGGCCTGCTCCCGGTGCTCGGTGCACTCCATCTGGGGCTCGCTAGCCAGTTGGCCTTAAAGGCACAGGGGCCCTTTCACCTCCCGCCACCCACCGCATTAGCAAGGGGCGGGAGGGGGGGGCAGCGCTTGGCCGGTGAGCCCTGAGCCGAGGACCCAGCCTCCTCTCTCCTCCTGCCGCTGAGGGGAAGTGGCTGCTTCCGCTGAACCCCACTAGCTATGCTACTGGAGTAATCACTAGGTTTGTGACAGCACTATTGCAGCTGTTTTAGTATACAGCTACTGTATTTTTTCACAATCTATATCGTTTTTCTTCTATTTAGATAAGTCTGCTGTGGCCATCAGGCCATGGACATTATGGAGCTATGTTGATTCACATCATCTGAGAATCTCATAAAATCATAGACTTTAAGGTCAGAAGGGACCATTATGATCATCTAGTCTCACCTTCTGCACAATGCAGGACAGAGAATCTCACCCACCAGCTCCTGTATCAAACCTATGTCTGAGCCATTGAAGTCCTCAAATCATGGTTTAAAGACTTCAAGATGCAGAGAATCTTCCAGCAAGTGACCCATGCCCCATGATGCAGAGGAAGGTGAAAATCCCCTAGGGCCTCTGCCAATCTGCCCTGGAGGAAAATTCCTTCCTGACCCCAAATATGGCGATCAGCTAAACCCTGAGCACGTGGGAAAGACTGACCAGCCAGACACCCAGGAAAGAATTCTCTGTAGTAACTCAGATCCCACCCCATCTAACATGTCATCACAGGCCATTGGACTTATTTACCGCTAATAGTCAAACACCAATTAATTGCCAAAATTAGGCTATCCCATCATACCATCCCCTCCATAAACTTATCAAGCTTAGTCTTGAAGCCAGATATGTCTTTTGCCCCCACTGCTCCCCTTGGAAAGTTGTTCCAGAACTTCACTCCTCTGATGGTTAGAAACCGTCATCTAATTTCAAGTCTAAATTTCCTGATGGCCAGTTTATATCTATTTGTTCTTGTGTCCACATTGGTACTGAACTTAAATAATTCCTCTCCCTCCCTGGTATTTATCCCTCTGATAAATTTATAAAGAGAAACCATATCTCCCCTCAGTCATCTTTTGGTTAGGCTAAACAAGCCAAGCTCTTTCAGTCTCCTTTCATAAGACAGGTTTTCCTTTCCTCCGATTATCCTAGTAGCCCTTCTCTGTACCTGCTCCAGTTTGAATTCATCCTTTTTAAACATGGAAGACAAGAACTGCACACAGTGTTCTGGATGAGGTCTCTCACAAGTGCCTTGTATAATGGTACTAACTTCTTCTTATCTCTACTGGAAATACCTCACCTGATGCAGTTAAAAATGACTGAAAACAGGGGTTAGACTGGAAATATTATAGATCTTTAATTATATGTCTGACTACTGCTCCTGCTGTAATGTCTTGAGTCTTTATGTGAGCTCTGAGTTGGAATTATTATTTCATACTGTCTGTATTAGGAGTATTAAGTTTTGTATATGAACTTTGTCAGCAATGGAGCATTTCACAATATGGTATAATCTTTTAATCTTTTGCAAACTAAAATGGGTCATCTCCGTGGTTGGGGGCCTTAAAAAATGCCTAAGAGTTGCAAGAAGTGGCAATGTCATTCAACAGCCAGCACTTTCCCTCTGTATCCATACTATCCCAGCTACAGTTTTCTGTTTGAAAATGCTGATCCAACAGAATCAGAACATTCAGTGGGAATTTGTCAATTCCATCAAAACTTTCATTGGAAACCAGGAAGGCTGGCTGGCTGATCAGAAAGTTGGTTTCCTGTCAACCTACTGGCTACCTGGAAACGTCCATTACACTTACAATTTTGCGTTTCTGACCTTTAGTTCATATTCAAAATGCAAAATTATCCACAGAACAGAAATGCTGTTTCCTGCACAGCTCTAATCCCAGCACGGTGGTAAGAATGTTTTACTGGAGGTACCTTCTCAGAAGACATGTAAAACCAATTTCTTGAACACCTATGGTCACTAAAGATCTCATAGTTCTCTGCATAAGAATAAGTGTGTTACTCCTAGTGTCCAAGCCAATTGCTAACCTGAGTAATTAATTTTCAATACATTCTGCTCTGTTGTTTCAATTGGTGATTTTAGATTTCACTGCTTTTCCTGAAATGTTCACTATATTGATTTTTATTAGTTATTATTAACTTTAAAGCACTTGCTGTATTTCAGTATGGGCAATCTCTGAGTGGTTTTTGCATATTAGTTTTTAAAGTGCTTTGTGATCATTTAGCATATATGTATATTCCCACAGTTTTACTTATGTGTACATTTTAGTTTAAGGTATTTTCCTTCAGTTTCAAATAACTTCATCTGAAGCATACATACATTGTTTAACATTTTGCTACTGAGAAGTTTGGAAGCCTAATTGTTCCTCAGAGAGTTATATATATCAATGTTATAGACAATACATTTAGGAACACTTCAGGAAAGCTTAAAATGAAAACCATACTTTTTAGAGTCATGCTGCATTTATATGACCATGAATGAACAATGGCCTTCTTACAGTTCAGCAAGTGTACATACAAAAAAGACACCAAGGATTTGATACATCATTGCCTTCTGTTGACTGACCTAACAATTCTCAGAATTTCTACTTCATTGTGAATATGATATTCAAGCTGCTTCCTGTACACACTGTGCTCTTCTGCTAGAGCTGAAACTCAATGCCAGATGGCAGCTAAAGGTCATACAGTGGTCTGCATTCTAAAAATAGAAAATTAAATTTTAGTTAGAAAAAAGAAATGATTATGCAAAAGGTCACCGAATGCAGTCAGCTAGATACAAACTATCTTTAACAGATCTTACCAAAAGCAAATTATATTAAAGGATCATATATATATACACAGTAAATGTAAGTAGGATGACTCTAAAGCACAATTGTAAGCATCTACAATATGAAGGTTCTTTCTAAATAAACCAGAAGAATCTGAGGGCACAAGCAATTCGTTTAGATCCACTACAACTGCATATAGACGTTTATAACAATTACTCTTAGCTTGGCACTTTCAGCAGGGAAGCTGGTGATTACAAATGAATGGGAGACAGTGCTGGATTTGAGCTGATACCTCCAGTGTACTACAAACTGGAGAGAACATTAATTTTGGAATGGAAGATCTTCCTCAACCCCCTATTGTCATAAATCTAGTACTCTCATATCAGTTATCTCAGATGATCTCAGCTGCCATGTTGTGGGATAACATGAAGAGAGCAGTGGCCTGTAAGACATACATGTCCCAAAACATGTAGGTTAAAATCAAGAACTTAAATTGAGGCTGAGAATGAACTGGAAGCTAATGTATTTCATGGAGTTCTGATGTAATGTTCTCCAAACCATAAGCTTTTCAAAGTAAGTGACCAGCTGCACTATCTCAAAATCCATGTGATCATCAAGCATAGCCCTGTGGAGAGTACACTAGTATCCAATCTGGAGGTCACAAATGTGTGGATGACTTTAGTGAACTCTGTATACAAGAGGATTGGTCATAACCACTTGGACCTGCAGAGATGGAACGACCCCATTCATTTATCTTATTAAAAAATGGTGAAAGAACATCCTCAGAGAACCAGAAATCACTTCTACCTGATCTGCTTTGGATAGAACTTCTCTCTTTTTTGAACTTCAACAAGTTAGTATTAGTCCAAGCATTACAGAAGTAGAGTTTCAGAAAGCTGAGCAACTACATGCTGAGGCATATCTGGATTATATGAAACTCAGACCATACTAATGATATGACAAGCCAAACCATGCCACTACCTCTCACTGTAGTCTGATCTACATCCATCTACACTCACAAAACGAAAAGAAGGTACTAATGTGAGATTTCTAAAGATAGCTACAGCACTTGATCTAAGGTTTAAGAATCTGAAGTGCCTTCCAAAATCTGAGAGGGATGAGCTGTGGATCATGCTTTCAGAAGTCTTAAAAGAGCAGCACTCCAATGCAGAAACTACAGAAGCCGAACCACCAAAAAAGAAAATTAGCTTCTGCTCACGGCATCTGACTCAGATAATGAAAATGGACATGTGTCAGTCCACACTGCTTGGGATTGTTACTGAACAAAAACCTGTTATCAGCGTGGAATGGTGGTTGAAGCATAAAGCGACATATGAATCTTTAGCACATCTGGCACATAAATAACTTGTGACACCGGCTACAACAGTGCCATGTGAATGTCTATTCTCACTTTCAGGTGACATTGTAAACAAGAAGTGGGCAGCATTGTTGCTTGAAAATATAAACAAATTTGTTTGTCTGTGCTATTGGTTGAACAAGAAGTAGGACCGAGTGGATTTGCAGGCTCTAAAATTTTACATTCTTTTATTTTTAATGCAGTTACATAATTCTACATTTGTAAGTTCAACTTTATGGTAGACTGCACTACAGTAGTTAGGTGAACTGAAAAATACTATTTATTTTGTTTTTTTTACAGTGCAAATACTTGTAATAAAAATAAATATAAAATGAGCACTGTGCACGTTATATTCTGTGTTGTGCTTTAAATCAGTATATTTGAAAATATAGAAAAAATTCAAAATATTTAAATAAATGGTATCCTATTATTGTTTAACAATGCGATTAATCACAATTAATTTTTTTAAATTGCTTGACAGCCCTAATAGGAAGGTATATGATGTATGAAATCTAAATCAGCTGAAGAACAGGATGGGATTACAACTAGTAACTTGAATCTGCTGTATCAAGAACTCTAAGCAGTTCAATCTCCACTCATTTTCTAGGGAAATCTGATTAGATAGCATGCCACCATCATTTTGTGCATGTCAGACCAAACAATTTCAACATGTTAAAATTTTAGCATGGGGGAAACAATAAACATAGGATCTATTTGATATCTGTGCTGCTGGGTTTCTAATGTCTGCCTTCATCATACTTCTTTTAGTGGCATAAACTAATGAAAAGGAACAGAAACCTCATCTTGAGTTGAATATGAATCTCAGTTTATTTTTGGAGCTTAGGGACAAATCATATGATGGAATTTCTGTCACATTCAAGTACTAGAATTTGAAGGGATGTTTAGATTGGAAAGGGTTTTTTTGTTTGTTTGGGTTTTTTTTTTTCTCCTTTATCTCTATATATAATGAAAATACAAGAATAGATAATAAGAATCCAAAGAATGATTTTTATTAATTTTGGCATTTACTCTAAATGTGTCATTTAGCTGCCAAGTGTATGCACACATGCGCATGCACACACAAACACATGCATGCATACAAAACTTCTCACTATCCTTTGTGTTCAGTTATGCAGCCTTCATAAATACACATGATGTGTTATTTTGGTATGAGTGCACAAGGAATTTCAGTCATTTTAAAACACACAGTTGGCATGATTAAGTTGTTGCATTAAAAGATACAAAAGCCCTCCTATTTCAAATTGTTAATAATATATTAAATATGTAAGGCAAATGAAAAGCAGTACACACAAAGTCAAACACCCTGGATAACGGAGAAGAGAACATAAATAAATTACTTGGGCAGGCAAAGAACAAATCCACAGAGAGAGGTGGTAACATATTGTCAGAAGACAGCTTCAGGCAAAATAGGTGAAAATCACAAAGAAAAGACACAAAGCGGAGAAAGGGAAACAAAATTGCAGAGGAGTAGCAAAAGCAAAGGCCTAATAGTTATTCTGACCAGGACATGTTGACAGCATGGCAAAAGAATTAGGATCTAATCAGTCTGGAGGGCTGAAGACTGTTTGGAAGAGGGAAGATCAGATGAATGGAATATACGAAGAAAAAAAAGGCTAAGGAACAAACTGATTTTGAAGTGAATATTATTGTTCCTGCCAAAAATCTCTTGACACAGAAAGGGAGAGACAGACAATTTCTACTGGTACATGACAGACAGGTCATAATCTCCTCTTTATGCTCAGATAAGGTTGCCACTATTTTCAAGACAGCCTGTTGAAGTCATGGAATAGCATCCCTAATTCTGAGGTAAACAGATGAAATAATCCATTGTAGAAATAGATGCAATTATGGAGAATAGACAAATGCAAAATGGTCAGAATAATAGTGGGACTATTATAAAATGTACATTATCCCTATCATAGTAATTTAGGGTAAAGGAACATAGATACCAACAATTTTTAATTTATGAGATTAGTGGGGTTTTAATCTAATGTTTCCTCCCTCAATATTTGGGAATAAATCCTGCTTACAGTCTCTAATTAAAATTATTTTGGTGGCATTATCCTAGTGTCTAGTGGCCACTGTGCACATTCCAGCATCACTGCCCAATTCATCATGATTCTAAATTTCTGTTCAAGAGAAATTCAGGATTAAAATATCAATCTAATTTCAAGACAGTCCAAAGTTGCATTGATAAAGTTTGGGGATAAACTAGATGATTTGTAATGAGACAATCTATTGCATAATTTCAGAAGCACTATATAAACATAAACACATTAAAACTAGGAATAAATTCATAGAGATACTTCAATTTACTCATACAAGAAATGTGGTTTTAGGTCATTAGGCATATAAATATTAGAATCACCTCAGATATTTATATAGGACGTAAATGGGAGCTGCAGCTACTCAACTCTTCTCAAAATAATGTCACTTTTGTTTAGGTGTCTTATTTTAGGTAAATAACTGAACATTTTTGCCTTAGTTTTACCATATTTTCTTAGACTAATTTAGACATGTGGGACAAGATTCTTAACTATGCTTCAAGACACATTGATGCAGAGGAAATAGGACTGAGATGAGGAGAGATGAAGAGGGTTCAGTGGAAGAAAAAAAAATGTGAACTCTGCCTCACATAAAGCCCCACTTCAGCTTCCAAGCCCTATATCTTGCACATACTGTCCTATTCAATCTAATAGATATAGCAACTTAGTGTAAATAGGAGGCATGGGGTGAAATCCTCTATGCTGGGTAAGAATGGGGAAAAGGGAGCATTAAAATTCCCTCAAGCTGGTGCAGGATTTCCCTGGCTCAGGAACTGAGGAAGGCAGTTGTAAGGCTGCCCTCCAAGGCTCCCCCTTGAGGCCATGATACAGGGTATGTGCAGGGACCAGGACTGGGGCAGAAAAGGAGTGCCAGGGTGGTTTTACCACACTCAGTACTGCACAGATTATGGACAATCATAGAATCATTGAATATCTGGGTTAGAAGGAACCTCAGGAGGTCATCTAGTCCAACCCCATAGTCAAAGCAGGACCAATCCCCAACTAAATCCCAGCCAGAGCTTTGTCAAGCCTGGCCTTAAAAACCTCTAAGGAAGGAGATTCCATCACCTCCCTAGGTAACCCATTCCAGTGCTTCACCACCCTCTGAGTGAAAAAGGTTTTCCTAATATCCAACCTAAACTTTCCCGCTGCAACTTGAGACCATTACTCCTTGTTCTGTCATCTGGTACCACTGAGAACAGTCTAGATCCATACTCTTTGGAAGCAGCTACCAAATCCCCTCTTGTTCTTCTCTTCCGCAGACTAAACAAACTCAGTTCTCTCAGCCTTGCCTCATAAGTCACATGCTCCAGCCCCCTAATCATTTTTGTAGCCCTCTACTGGACTCTTTCCGATTTTTCCACATCCTTCTGGTAGTGCGGAGCCTAAAAATGAACATAGTATGAGGCCGCACCAATGCCAAATATCCTTGACTGCTGGCAATACCCTTACTTATACAGCCCAAAATGCCATAGCCTTTTTGGCAACAAGGGCACACTGTTGACTCATATCCCACTTCTTGTCCACTGTAACCTCTAAGTCCTTTTCTGCAGAATTGCTGCCTAGCCATTCGGTTCCTAGTTTGTAGCAGTGCATGAGATTCTTCCTTCCTAAGTGCAGGACTCTGCACTTGTCCTTTTTGAACCTCATCAGATTTATTTTGGCCCAATTCTCTAATTTGTCTACGTCCCTCTGTATCCTATCCCTATCCTCCAGCATATCTACCCCTCTTCTCAGTTTAATGTCATCTGCAAACTTGCTGAGGGTGCAATCCAGACCTCCTCCAGATCATTAATGAAGATATTGAACAAAACTCGTCCCAGTATTGACCCTTGGAGTATGCCGCTTGATACCGGCTGCCAACTAGACATGGAGTCATTGATCACTACCTGTTTAGCCTGATGATCTAGCCAGCTTTCTATCCACCTTGTAGTCCATTCATCCAGCCCATACTTCTTTAACTTGCTGGCAAGAATACTGTGGGAGACCATATCAAAAGCTTTGCTAAAGTCAAGGACTAACATGTCCAAAGAGCCAGTTATCTCATCATAGAAGGCAATTAGGTTAGTCAGGCATGACTTGCCCTTGGTGAATCCATGCTGATTATTCCTAATCACTTTCCTCTCCTAAACGTGCTTCATAATGGATTCCTTGAGGACCTGCTCCATGATTTTTTCCAAGGACTCAGGTGATGCTGAAACCTATAGGGGATCACCAGGAAGGAAGGAAGGTAATTTACATAACTGAAGTAGCGTGACTTAGGTCAACCCTACAGCTTTAGTGTAGACCAGCCCTAAGGCACAAAACCAACATTACTGTATCTCAGATATCAATTTGTGGTAACGTTGAGTAAATGTTAGCATTTTAATGGCAACCAGTTCAGCAGCAGTAACAAAGGCATCTTCTTCTTCTTGGCATAGGAGATCCAAATTTACAGTGTAATGTTTTCTCTAATTAAATATTACTGTGGTAGACATGGTATAAAGATCAATTCACCTGTTTCCACCCAACTCATGTAATTAGCAATATAGGTATGTAACTGACTAAATGCAGATTTTGACCCTTATTACTTGTTTTTTTATGTGACTGCAGCTTTGATGTAGTCAGCATATTTTAAAAGGAGAAGTGACCTATTTGGCAACAGTAGTTTCATAGGTTTAACTGTCCTCTTTGTTTTGGTTTATGGAAGCTGGTATCCTAAATAACCACCTATGAATGGGCTGTTAAAGAGAAACTTGAAAATATAAATGCAATGAGAGGCACTCGTTTTATTATAAAAGTTGCTGCTAGAGAGAGTTACCATGAGTACCAAATCTGATTTATGAGTGAAGGTAGACAGTGAACTAAGTTGGAACATCCTCCTGAGAGTTAAAGAAACCTCTTCTATAACTTACAGTCCTGGTAAAAGTTCCAAGAGATCTTACAACAGGGTGTTTATTTCATGGTCATAGTGTGACCCAATGCACAGTACGTTGCTGAAACATAATACACCACGTATTAATCTGTACTGTTTTTGTGCAAATCTGTTTTGTTTCACCTGTCTGCTTAGAAATGACAATATTTTCTCTGCAGCTTATTTTAGGACCCAGCACCTTAACAAATCACTCCTGTTCAGATTTGTTTTCTGTGATCACTATTTGCTGCCTGAAACAACCTCCACTTGATTTATGCTTTTATTAATTTTTCCCCGATAAGAACAGTCTTTGAAATCCCTGGAATATTTAAGTTTAAATAGCTTTGATCTTTGGGTTTATTAGAGTCAGAGCTCATTCTTAAAGGTTACAATGTTTCTTTGTTCAAAGATAATTTCTCAGAGTAGGCTTGATTGGAATGCTTAGCAGACAAAATTGCACTCTTATGCTCTGATAGTCATCCCACCTACATTGCATTTACAATATTGATGTTAATGGATTTGTTTCTGATTGAAAGCTTTGTAAGTTGAAGAATAAGGCACAGACAGTTTAAAATAAAATGAGGGGAAAACATGCTTGCCCAGCATTGTTGTTTTGATCATCATTTTCCATATAGATGAAAAGATATAGGAAGCTTGGAGATTCCAGTGACTGGTAATGGAACACAGGTCCTTTCACCTCTAGGTCAATGGTTTGATCAAGCTGGTATTTCTAGCTCTTTAGCAGATGAGTGAAGGGCTTATTGCCTCACAAACCATGGAGGGCTAAGGTGAGGGAGAAGGGGTTGCACTGAAGTCACTACAGATAAAAAAAAGATAGAATGAGTTTCCCAGTGATAACATTATATTATAGATCTGATCTGGTTACTGACCTGTATCAAACACTAACATTCTGATTGTACTGAATTTACTACATTTCTTTTCAAGAATGGTCTTTGATGGTTTGTTTGATTTTATTAATTGTCATTAGAATCCTTATTTATAAGGGAGGAGGCATTTCATATTTCCTTTGTATCTCCAGTAAACTTCTTTATGCACAGGTCTAAGTTGATGTTGCAGTAATTATTTTACCATTCATAGAACACAAACAGTGCTTGTCAAGATACAGTACTGGTAGATAAAGGGTCAAAGAGTATATTATCCAACAAATGGCCAGGTGGGCAACCTGGGCGAGGATTTTTCCTTTGATTGGCTTCTATTCATTGTTGCAGCAGTTGTAAGATGTGTAGTAAATGAGGCAAAGGGTTGCAGGAAAAGAAAGGATGGTCTCATGGTTAAGGCAGTTGAATGTTGTCATTGAGAGCTGGATTCTATCCCCATCTCTGTACAGGCAACGTTAATTCTGGTATTTCCTAATATTTGAGTGCTAGAATTTGCAACCTTAATGTTCTTCTGATATATTGTTTAATGTAATTAATACACACACACACACACAGAGAAATAAAATCCACTTGGTTTTATATATAATTTAAATAAAAAGTAATAGATACATATATTTCTATGTAGGAGAAGGATTTTCCTCAGTAATATAAATACAGTAACTTTCAACACCACTACTAGTATACATACAGGATAAATATTTTATTTCAAAACCTCCCAGAATTCAGGATAAAAAAGTTGTTTTCCTCAATCTGAAATTTTCTAAGTTACCTTTTAATTATATATGATTCTTCTACTCAATTAGGTATCATCAAAATCTGTCATGCAACCAACAGACAGTTGAGGACTGGCCATCTGCTAAGAGCATCTCAACATGTGTATTTGGATTGGCAAAGAACTTTGATTCCTTAAGGTGCATTATATTAACAAAGCTGAGAGAGGAACTGACATTTTCTTTAATGTTGCAGCTTGCAGAACTGTCAAGCTTTGTAAAGTGAACACAGGAAGATGTCATAGCTGGCTTATTGTGACAAAGCACTCATAAATTCACCCTGTATGGTGGATCATCATGGGATCAAATCCCAAAGACATGTACTGGGTTAGGATGTAGTATGCAGACCTGCTGCAGTAAAGAATATACTTTGGCTAATGAGCTGAACAGCAGAAAAAAAACAAGGTCTGACAGTTCCTTGATACTAAGTGGTGTGACCTAAGCCCATAGCCGTCAAGGTTTTTGCACAGCCAGGAGGAAGCTTGAGGGTAGAGGGGCTGAAACAAGAGAAACAACTATAATGATTCAGGCTTAATCTCAATGGTATACTCTAGTTAAACATTTGATAAGTGAAAGAAATACAAGATACTGGCTGAAATTATTCCATTGTGTATTTAAAAATAAGTACAGTATTGTCAAAATTGCACGAATATGTCCCTAAAGAGGTAACAGTACCTGCATATGATTATAGTCTGGTTGACCAGAATAAAAGGGGAAGTACATATACAGATCTTTATCTAACTTCCTCAAAAGCCATAGAAAACATGGCAGGGGGCAGAAGCTCTTCAGTATAACAGTACATCCTTGGCAATAGGACATCAAATGGCTAAAAGCAATACACAAATACTATTGGAAAGCACGTTTATAGCAAGGAGTAGAGTCAGGACTGGGATGCACACTCATAAGTGTGAGAAAAAAGGTAAGAGTGCTGACTCAGAAGTGAAATGGAGAATGGGCCTGAGGTGCCCAAATAGAATAAGGCAAACAAACAAGTTATTACAAGAAATACACCATGTCATACATATGTTCCAAACCATAACGAGTATATCCTGAATTGGGGTCTTTGTGAAAAGCATTTGTCATCCATGGTGCCTGAACAGCAGTCTAGCTGTTTTTTGTAACATTGCAGTGGTAGTAATCTTGGCACTCTGCATGAAAGATCTCCCACAGAGAGCTTGCATGTTGAATCAAGTGTACTGCAGTATTAACAAGGGAGGATCCATAGAAGGCCACAAATAAGATGTTAGTCAGGAACCAGGGAAGCCAAAAAATCCAAAATAATTGTACTGTTTTTTTCTGGTGTGAAAGCTAAAGTTAAGATGTGATGCTAAGTGACATCTGTCCAAGTTTTCAGAGGAGACACTGCATATGCCTTCTAACAAAGGGATACTTGAGTTCCATGGTTTTTGCTTATGAAACTAGTTACATTTCTTATCTGTAGAAGATGGGATATTCAGAAATAATGTTAAGAAAGAACCTAAAGACTATTTAGAATTAAAAGAAAAAAATATTAATGTTAAAAAACAAGGACGAAATCCTTGCCTCATTGAAGCCAAACTCCCATTGACTCCAATGGGGCCCGGATTTTTCCCCAGTTATGAAAATGTATGTATAGCTCTGTGTGGGTACTACTTGACTTAAACATTTTTATTTTAACATTTAAAGTCTGAAATGGATGGAGTCTCAGAGTATCTTAATATGTTTCTAGAGCTATGTATACTACCTAGCATATTAGATCTGAAGAAAGTCGATCATTAGAGATTGTGCATTCTACATGATTGCCAAGATACTGCCCCTTACTTTGTTTCAGGGGCCTTTGACTTGTGGAAAGCTCACCATTCTATATCTGATATGACGTGGCGGTACCCTTTTCAAATGAGGTTGAAGTAGAGCTGTACAAATAAGTGATTTTTCAGTTTGATAAACTACGAATAATTATATATATGAATAATATAAAGCAAAACATGTCTTAAGTGAACATTAAACATGGATCATAAAAGCATCATCGTTTTCAACAAGTTAACTCAAAATACTGTTAACAAATCAACCAAAAGGTGTCCAGATTACAAGGCAATTTATAAAAGTTATAATCATTTTGTAGCCGGGCCACAATCAGTGTGTGGATCAGCACTAGTACATCACACCACTCTGTACCGGACATTCTGTATGGATGAGATTTCAAAACAGCTAGTTTTATCTGATCCAGCAAAAGGTTAGCCAGGCAAGAAACCAGCTGAATGTGAGTACTGTATCTCAGTCCAAGAACAAACAGGAGCTTGGAGAAAACCAGTCTCAAACTGCTGAAAAGCTGCTGCTGTTGCATAAAGAAAGAAAGAAAGAAAGAAAGAAAGAAAGAAAGAAAGAAAGAAAGAAAGGAGGTATCAAATAGGGGCGATGTAGGAAAAACTGAAACATCATATCTGAAGCTGACCTTATCTGCACAGACACTTCAAGGGTAATATGATGCACAAACAGCTTGCTTCCTTACTATGATGCTATGCAGGAGCCTCCACTGCAACTCAGGAGACTGCTTAGGAAGAGGAGGTTTGTACAATGTCCTCCAAGCCAGGGACATAGAGTCACCCAGGGATGGGGCATCCTCCAGGATGTATTAGGGAGATTAAAGAGGGTGGCATTGATGCACATGCCATGGAGCTACTTCTTGGTTATTGTTGCAAAAGGAACGTTCACGAAACCCTTCCAGGACAATAATCTGCCTGCTTGCACAAGGATCTCATCCACACAAGGGGAGACAACTAATGAGGGGAACACAAGATTCCACTCAGAAGAAGAATCTCTTACAAAAAATTTTCTGTAAATACTGAGCAGACCACTGAGCAAGCACTGCCTGGAATTCGGTGAGGATTTTATCCAAAAAACTCATAAACTAGATCCTGGTCTGAACAGTAGGAGCTGATTTCCAACTAGGAACAAACAGGTAGGACAGCTTGGTTAACCCAGCCTGAGTAAAGGCAGAAAACCGGTTTCTGAATGAGAGAGCTTCAGTGGGAAAAAGTGGGTTAAAAAACAATGTTTCCAAGATCCATAAACTGGAAAGTGTCTGGTCTGGCCCTGGACTTAGCAGAAGCTGCCAAGCATTAACAAGACCATTATATAATGGAGGAAAATCTAGACTCTGTAATCAACCAGATGCCAACAAAAACAGGGGAGAGTAAAAGCCCATTCCCCAGTACAATGGAGGAGAGAAAAAGCAAAAGATTTTCAGGCCAGTGGGAAGTCAGAGTATAGCAACCACTGAATAGAATGGAGGCAAAAGCTGACTAAATAATGAGCCCCTGCCCCCCTTCATCTAATAGCAGGAATATAAAAGCAGGTTGCAACCAGTGGCAACTATTAAGAAATGGTTAATATGTTGCTGAATCTGGTCCATAAGGCCTGGTGGAAGGTCCAGACACAGTAGCTGGTGCCACAACATTGAAGCCACAAGACTATTGGAAATCAAAACCTGTCCCAAAGATTGTTCAGCAGGTGCCATTGTTCAGCCAGTGCCATTTCTCTGGCAACCTTGTATCTTCTCCCCCACTCCCCCCAGTCCCTTAGCACATATTGTTCAGAACTGAAAAAGACCCAATAGTTTAATCCCAGTGGTGCCCCATTGCAACTAGTGGGGCAACAAAGGGGGGCTGCTACACTGCCAAGAGCCCAGTAAGATCAAATTGTTCTTTATCCAGTTAGTGCAGGCAGAAGATGCCTATTCATACACTTGTAAACAAGCTTAAACTGCCTGCTCGTCACTGTCAGATGTGATAAAAAAAATGAGATATCATCAGCATAGGCCTACTGATTAACTGTGAAAGCATCCGACATCCCTAGCTCCGAGAGACCAATCTGACGGCTTCTGGGAAGATGCAGGAATGGCTCCAAACTAACAGCATACAGCACGCCAGGCAGAGGACACCCTTGATGTATGGCTCTGAGAACTGGGAAGCAGCAGCTAAGACCTCTCTTAATCTTTAGGACACTAAACGTATTATGGTACTATAAAGGAATATATGAAGAGAATGCTGATTCAATCCCAACAGCCTCTACCTTTTTAAAATAACCATGGTTAATGCTATCCAAGTCCTTCTCATAGCCCTGATTTCCAGATTATAAAAGTTTGCTAACAATAAAAAAAATTACACATTAAAAACAAATATACAGCAGTTAGCAATGTATCAAAGAGTCCAGGCAGTCTTTCAGCCAGTTAGATAAGGCCTGGATAAAATCTTATAATCAGAGCAAATAAGGAATTTAGGTTTCCAATTCCATAAATCACAGAGGTCCCGTTTTTTGTGCAACAGGGTGATCATTGCCCTGCAGGAACTGAGGGGCAGCTCTTTCTCCTAGATACACTCCAGCACCACTAGAAAAATGTCAGGACTGATAATATCCCAGACATGCTTATAAAATTCAGATGGCAGCCCATCAGTACCTGAGCCTTGCTTAAAAAGAGCTACTGGATCGTAACAGAGAGCTCTTGCAATGACATTGGGGTTTCCAGGAGAGCTGTCCCTAACAAGTCAGACAGGGTAACCCCTGGTGCAGCTACTCCATTGCCAGCACATCACAGGCTTCAAGTGAGTACAGAGAGTACTGTATAAAGAAACAGCTACTTTCTGGATCTCAGCAGAGTCAGCCAATGCAAAAAATAGCCTTGGGGGAATGCTAATTCCATGAAGCTGAGAAGATTGGGCCTGAACTAACTAGAGCTCCTTGCTCCTTCTTTTCCAACAAACACCTCAGGAGCTGGTATTTCTCAGTTAAGACTTGGTGAATATACACTGGTTTCCTACATAAAAGCTGCCATGAAGACCCAAGACTACTTGTTCCAGGGCACTCATGGGCTGATGCAAAGAGTACATGGCAGCCTGGGTATATTGCTGGTAGAACAGTTGGATCTGTACCTTTTCAACAACCCACTACTTTCTCAGAGATACATACAGTAGCTTGTGCTGCTGCCAGTGCTCCAGAATACAGCAATCATCTGGATGAATTCAAGTTCTGTGACAATTTGGTATTAAAATGCCAGTGGGAAGAACAAAAGGTAGGAAGATGGAGAGACACAGTAGCAGAGAAATCATGATCAGACAAGTGTGTGGGAGAGTGGAAGACTGAACAAACGTATTTACACTGGCCTTCATGATAAAAAAGTGAGCCAGTGGAGCCCCTGGGACCTGGTTGGGAGTAGCCTTCAGCCAAGAGTACTGCCTAACAGTGGGATGAGAGTACCTCTAAACATCTATTAGCCCAGAGGTCTTCAGGAGACAATACAGTTCCCTGGTTGACTCAGGTGCCTCATGATTCTTCTCTAGACCACAATCTTCAGTGCAGTCTTCTGAAAGCCCATCCCAGAACAATAATATTATCAGGATCACAGCCAAGCATGGCATGGGCAAGTGTCTGCAGAAAGGAGACATGATCTCACCCCAGAGTAGGGGCATACACAGTAAAATGTTAAACTATAGTGCCAATATGTGTCTCCATCTGGAGGAGCTGGTCATGCACAATCTCCTTCACAAAGCAGATCTGTGCCACTGAACCCTAGGAAAAGAGAAGAGATACCCCAGTAGTAACATTAGAGTCATGGCTCACCAAAGCTTCCTCTTCACACTCCTTCTAGCAGTTCCCCTGATTTTCAGGGTCTGAGTTTGTTTCTTGCAAAAGGAGAGCATCAACTTGTTTTTTTTTTCTGAGAAATTGAGAGCGTTGTGCCCTTTTATGACCATTCCATCATCTGTTAATATTTAGAAAGCCAAATCTGAAGAGCACCACAAAGACTAGAAGAGAACCAAGCAGCAGAGAGAAACAATGGAAAGTGGAAGTACATTGAACAAAGGGAGCCATGGGGACACCTGTATATCTTGAACAATCCCAGCCCACTTCCTTAACTTGATCAATAACTTTTTGAGATCGAAATTGTTTCTATGACTGGCCAAGGTCTCTATCAAGACAAGGGGAGCTGAGTGAACAAAGCATTGTAAATCAGGGAAATAGGCCTCAACATCAACTCCCCACTTCCCTTTAGTCCTATGCAAAAAGTCACTAATCTCCTTCGCACTGTACCCATTCTTCCTATCTAGTTGACTGGCTGGGACATCAGGAACCAGTGAGGAGTCAGAGAGATCATCATCATCCTCTTCATCTCCCTAGACTCCAACAGCTCAGAATAACATGGAGTTGCCACTGTAATACTCTCATCATTCATGATGGAGAAAGGTTCAGTGGGAGCAGCTGGCATATCTACTTTCCTAATGGGGTGGGGGGGAAAGAATAGCTCAGTGGTTTGCGCATTGGCCTGCTAAACCCAGGGTTATGAGTTCAATCCTTGAGGGGGCCACTGGGAGATTGGTCCTACCTTTAGCAGGGGGTTAGACTAGATGATCTCTTGAGGTCCCTTCTAACCCTAATAATCTATGACTCTATGATCACTTCATCATGCAGAATTGGGGCTTGAGGACTTGCCATGGAAGGGGGAGTCTGTACCCCACTGGGATCTCCTGGAGCTACCGTGATGCTTAATGACTGAAACATGACCATTAATATCATTGATCTCACTTTTAAACAATTGCAACAAATCTTGTACCAAAAGTATATCATGTAAGGTGTCAATGGAAAGGTTCTGATTTGCTGAGCATGATTATCCTGTTTGTATGCATATATTACCTTTGTATCTAAAAGTATAAATATCAACAATGTGCCAGTATTTCAAATGTGTCTGTCCTGGGGTAACACGCACCAGGTAATTTGCATCCATTCTGGCCTGAATATTGTGAATGAACCATGCAAGTTGATGGCCCATTAAAGAACAATTAAGTCTCACAGTGTGCCATCAAAGAAACTCATCCTGCCCAGCAAGTCTTCCTGTGGACTCTTTAGCTAGAATACTGTTAATGGCTGCCCCTATTAGTTATTAAAGCATGCAAGGGCATGTGACTTGCTCATTTGACCCTGGAGTCCATCTTGTACTTTTCCACAAACTAAAACTGAGAGCATCACTTCCATGTGGGGGGAAGGTTGAAAGGACCTTGGATGCATCTCCATTTTGCCTCTTTCCTGCTCTGGTATCTAGATTATGGAGTTACACTAACAGAAGCATATTCACTATTGACTAAGGACCTTCCAATCTTTTGGAAGTTATAAACCAACAGTCTGTAACATCACTACTACAAACCTGACCCAAGAACTTTGCAATGATTTTATATATATGATGTCTTTGACCATTTTAACTTTCTCCTTCTCTTTTCTCTTATAAATAAACCTTTAAATATTAGATACTAAATGACTGGCAACAATGTATTGGGTAAGATCTGAATTATATATTGACCTGGCAATGTGGCTGATCTCTTGGGATTAGAGGATTCTATATGGGATGAAATTGGCTTTCAGTAACCACTCATCATAGAGTCCAGTGCCTGAGAGGTGAAGCAAGGGCTGGAATGCCTAAGAAGCCTGCATTTTTTACTTCTTGTTAACCCAAGTGGCGAGACAGAGGTTTATTTTTGTTACTTGCTTGGAATATCATATGATAGAAGAACCACCAGTTCGGGGGTGAGTCTGCCCTATTTCTAAGCAGTTTGTCCTGGATCTGATATTCTTAGCTGTGACTCACTGAGGCACAGGGACAGCTACCATCCAAAACAATGTTCTGAACTTCTCAGGGAACACAACTCCATCCTCAGCCACTGCCAGCAGCTCAGTGGCCTCCAAAGTCTTAGCCCTTTAGAAATAGTACTGCATAAATCCATCCCACTGGTCTGTTGCTCAACACATCTCTAGAACCTCTCTCTGCTTCCTCTGCAGGGAAGTACTGCTCAAAGTCTAGGACTTGCTTCTGTCCAGGCACAAGTGATGAAGACACAGCAAAGGGTTCCTCTGGGCAGGCTGCTCCCTGTACAATGGCTGACCACATATGGTGAGGAGGGAAGGCAGAATCTGGTAGTGCAGATGCAGGCTCTGTTTTCTGCTGTTCCATTGATGTCCCACTCCACTATCTTGGGGTTCCACATTCTTTCCAGGCATCCCATATCCAGTAATGAATGGTGAGAAATCTCTCATATGACCAGGGGCACCACAAAGGAAACGTTTCATGTTCTCACATGCAGCAAACATCGTATAAACCATCTGATATATGTGGTGCTTTAAAACAAGGTTCAAAGGGTGTTCAGGGTTATCTAGAAGCACATAAAAATGGTGCTGGAATCACATAGCATTTGGGTTCATGAAGCCTAATGGAGCCATTCTAGCAGCAGAAATTATCTTCCCATAATGGGAGAGATCAGACACTAGCATCTCATTGTGAAGGAAGTGGGGAGGACATTGAGAAAAAACAAACAATTACATTAGTAGCATGAGTAAGCAAGGGAAATACGTGAATAAAAGACTTCTTGACCCAGAGTCCCTCCTTTACCAAACAATACACAAACTGCTCCTGAGCCAGGAAAATCACTATAGATTTGCTCATTCAAGAGGCAGAATTTATATTAGCACATCCAATAACCTTACCTACGCTCTTTAATACATCCTTCACATGCAGCAGGCAACAGGGACACACCGAATTCCAGGCTTGTGGGTCTTGCTGCTAAACCCATCTGAAGTGGATCTCATAGAGAAACCCCCACCCCACACTCTCAGGAAAAAGTGGGGAACCCACAACCCCTGCCCTCAAAACAAAGAAACAGCAAGTAACAAAACAAAAACACAGACTAATAGAAACCCTGAGAGTGCATACAGCACATAACAAACATACCCTCGCTCTCAGAAGCTCCCACAATCCACACAGAGAGAGAGACAGAGAGAACATTTAGAACCTAGACCAAACATAATTGAAGCATGTGCCTAAGAAATATAATACTTAATAAAAGTATTGTGAAAATTACATGTCACTCTTGTATGACATTAGTTTTGAAATTAATTTAGTTTAAAGTGCTAGATCAACAAGCATTGGAGATGGAAGTCTGAAAAATATGTAAAGTGTGGCAGAAGCCGTACAAACTTTCTCACTCCACCTGCCAATGTTCTTGAATCCTGACTTACAATAACCAATTTTAGGAGTAGAAAGGTAATTCTTTCTCCATGCTTATTCCTTGTTTGTCATCTGTTGAGACCACCAAGAACCATGGTGGCTAGTGCCAATTTTGATGGTGGATTATGTCATCAAGGGTATGTCTGTACTGGGTATCAGAGCAGTGAACCTGCTGCAGCACTTGCTTAGTATGGGTTGTGCAAGTCTTCCCAGAACCCTGGGTAATTGCTTACAGAGCTAGCCGGTGCTGAAGCACACTATACCACACCTTCACTCCTCTGGTACCTTAACTAGCTGAATTAAAGCTAGCTCAGGTATGGCTACAAAAAAACTACAATCACACCGCAGTGCAGATATATCCTAAATGACACTTTTTTTTTTGGTCCTTGTTTGATGTAAAGCAATATTAAAGGACTAGGTATAAGAACAGTTCTTAATAAAAGAACTTGGCAGAGTTCTATGAGGAAAATATTTACATCCCCTCCTAGCTTACTGGACAAAAAATAAAAACCAAACATAAAAATTAAAATTAACCTGCCTGAAAGGAAGGAATTTGTGTACAGACTGGAAAAGAATTTGATTCCTTGAAAAGGAAAGTACCTATTAGGAAAAAAATGCCTGAGAGGAGTTTGCCCACTTGCTTCAAAGGAGCCTGACTGCCTCCAATACAGTAATTTGCCTGCTAGGAAGCAGTTTACTTACTTACCTGCCTGCTGCTAGAATGCAAAGCCCTGCAAAGAGCTCCACTGTCGTTACTTCTGTTGGTAATACAGAGCCAAAGTAAGAATGTCAAATAATTTTTGCAATTTAGCCTTTTAAATTTAAAAATCCACCATTCTTTACTTAGCACTTTTCAAGATGATCCTGGAAAAGGGAGCTCATTCAAGAAGTCCTCATCTATTTTATCTTTGTTATATTGTTTTAGAAAAGAAGGAATCTTCAGAACACATTTTGATGTTAGTCATAACCATATGATGTCTTATAAGGAATAACGTGAAATTTTTTCATGCTTTTGAAGTGATTCCCCTGAATATAATGACTAAATTGATGAAAGCCAAGTGTTTACTTGAAAGTCTTCTGACAAAGGAGTGAACAATATGTCTATGTGAAATATTTAAAGTTTCCTTTTGGGGAGGCAGGAGGAGATGTTGGTGCAGTATCTACAGGTATTAGTATTTTTTAGACTGTCAGGTTGGACTGGATTTCCATTTTAAATTTTTTTTTCTAGACAATATATTTCTTTTTAGCATGTTAGTCTACATATTGCTTTGTTTGTATCTAATTTTATAACCCTCAGCCCTATGAAATGTAATACAAAATGAAAAGTTTCCTAAAAGTGATTTGGACTACCTTGTATAATTGAATAAAAGTTATATCCCTGCTACAGAAGAATTCTATAAGATGGTTCAAAAACACTATAGAAAGGATTGGGTTATCATTTTGAGAATAGTTTATATAGAACCTTATGACACTTTTATACAACCTTCTTAATTTTCTCCTTATTACACTGTAATGGACCTTTCCATAAAGAACAGTGTGCACATGCATGTCTGTTTGGTGCTCATCTTTCCTGGTATAGTGACATGATCAATTAGCATGGACAGTTGGCTAGATTGGTACATTGAGTACAGGTAGCCATGTGTGCACTCTGGGATTTATAAATGCACATCTAAAGGTATATACACAGATAGTAAGCATGCATTTGCACATGGGCCAGCTGGCCCTTTCTGGAAGCTGAATGCCAGGATCTATGAGTACTTCAAAAAAAAAAAAATTCTAAAGCACAAAGTATTTTGTTAGTGTTCAAATATTGCACGTTCTCTGTGATCAGTTGTATATGTTTTAGGGGTGTTATTCACACTGATATGCTTGTAAAATACACCAGATTTAATCGATCAAACGAATGGGTAAAGAGAAGCAGGGCAAATTCCCAACCCTGTCTCCCCACTGTACATAAGCACTGTCCTGAAGGGACAAACTCTGGGAGAGAGAAGGTAGTTCCATCACCACATCCATTCAGTCCTGTGGTGGTCTTTCTGTTGGGGCATCTGGCTTTCTGTTATAATGCATGTAACTATTTGGACTGTGTTGAAAATATAACCCTTTCTTCTGTAGTTGTAAGCGTCCCTTAATAGACGAATTAGTACAGCTTCACTCTGCAAGGTTCAGTGGGAGGCTGGATGCAGAATGACTACAAAAGAGGTGTTTACTGGTTGCATTACTCAGAACTCAGCTCTGTGGTGCCCTCTTGCATGGCAGCTTCCATGGGAAAAAGGAGAATGACATGGCTGGGGCAGGGGAGAGGTAGAAGAGCTGCCAAAGTATCTGCTTCTGCACAGATCTTCCCATCCTTCCCCACTGCAGGGGACAAAGGAAAAGTCCACGGAGGTTACTCCAGCCATGTTTCATCCATTGTTCCCCTATTGCATGTTTCCAGTGCCCTGCCTGACTGTTCAGCTGGACATAGCTCAGGAGACTGCCCCTTACATGCATTTATTTATATATAATATAGCATCCATTGTGACATCTTCTGTGAAATGAAGGAAAGCATGATTTTCTGAAGCCCATTCTTTAGACAACATGCATTTCAGAGGTAAAAAAAAATCAATTTTAAATGCTTAAAAAAAAAAAGCTTCTGTACATAGAATATTAGCTACATTATTATAGCTATTTAAATTCTTTTAGACATTACCTTATCTATTCGTAGTTCAGCAGGTAGGCCATGCTCATCAGTTTCCAAATTATTTGCTGGCTTCCTGGCACACCTCTTAGCTATTTTTATCTGATGTTTCAAATAAATTATAAAATGCTTTGAATTGCATGATTAGTCCATTATGTATTCTGTTTAGTACAATTATATGCACTTTTGATTAACCTCCGTAAGTTTCATGAATAAATTACCTGGATCATGGGAAATTGCCAGTTAATGTTCGAATGTTCCAGCAGGGAGTTTCCAAGAGATTAATCTACCTCTTTTAGAGACTGCTCCTTCAGCCCAGCTTCCTTTAAAAGTGATATATGCTGCTCTGAGTGATGAGAAATATGTGACTATAGTCCCAACCCACTCAGCCTGAGTGGGTGCAAAATTAACTCACAGAACCAATTATTTGGAAAATGATTGCGTCCTTTTAAGTATTGATGGCAAAGTTACTCCAATGTGATGAGGATAAGTTGTGCCAATCAGACTAAATATCTTTCTAGTTGAAGCAAGCCGAAGATTACCTTTCCCTCCTTCCTGTGAAAATGTTGAATATTTGTATTAACTGCTTATGGAGGAATCTCAAAGTTTTCAACCTGCAAAAGATCCAGATATCTGGCTGCTCATCAAAACCACCTGATCTTTTAGTGCTGGCTCCTTTCTTCCCCACACAAACATCTTCCCAGCTGGTACAATCCTTCAACCTTAAAGATGCATTTATCTAACAGTAAATTTCATTTAAGACATAGGCCAAACCCAACTCTCTTTCTGACCAGTAAAGGGTTGTCTAATCAGCTTGCTCTTCTTTAGTTGCAGGCCGGTGGGTGGCAGGTCCTAGTAATCACTCCACTCTCTCCTATCACTATAGCTGTCTCCAGTCTTCTCTGAACTTCTTGATTTCTTAGTGTATTTACATCCAAGAACATCATCACTTGAGCTCTGTGGGGGATCTCTGCAATGCTCTCCTGAGTATAAAGTGGGATTAATTCTACATAGAAATGGAAAGCATCCTGATGGCAGGATAAATACAATGACATTTGACATCTAAACATTTTCAGGAACAGAAGCAGCCAGGACTGGTCAGGAAATAGAAGTGATGCTAAGTGAGCTGCTCGGTTATAACCTATTGGCAATGGACTGTGGACAGATTTCCTTACTGATAATGCCTGTTCTTTTGGCCACTTTAGTGTTATTGTTGAGGTGTTGTTGATACAATTTCAGCATTAGAGGAAATTGTCATTGAGTGATTCTGTTCTTTTGTCTCAGAACAATCCTGGAGGCTAGTATTGGCTGACTATTCTGCATTCTCAGAGGACCATGCAGGGCTCATAATGATCATGTGTTCTGTTCTATGTGAAACTACTGGGAATGATCACCTCATGACAGTGGGCTATGGTATTATTATTAACATATTGATGATACCCAGCTCCATGTTTCTTTCTCATTAGAGATGATGCCAACTTCTGTCAATGTCTGAAAACCAGCTGGTGGCAGATCACCCTGAATAAGATAGAAATGATGCTTTTCAACAGACAGAAGTACTCTAGGGGAGGGCACAGCAAAAAGGCTGCCACATGTATTACAGTGAATTCTTTCTTAAGGTTCAGGTGAATTCAGAGAATCTGCAGAGTTAGGATGGCCTGCCAGTGTAGAACGAGGATCCAGAGCCCTTAAGGGCTGTCTGCAGTAAATAACTGTACTCTCAGAACAATTATACTTCCTTTCCTACAAACCCATAATCATGCAAGTCTCATACTGCAGCCAGACCAGTACAGTTCTACTCTACTGGGTGCAGTAGAAGGCAGGATAGTAGGCCTCCACATAAGCAGTTCACATCTCTTTTCCACTGCAGTGCTGGGATCTCTGGTGAGTAGGAACTCCCTGAATGCAAGAGGGGTGAAGGTGAGACTAGGAGGAGCTGAGAAGGTAATAAACAGCTATAAGAAAGAGGTCTTACAATGAAAGTGCCACCTCAACCATAGCAAAAATCTCTATTGTGATTCTATAAAGCAAGTAAACCAGAACAGGAAAGGATACAATTGTAGATTTTCTCAGTAGCATGTTCCTTAAAGTAAATCCTGAAAGGTAGATGGTAAAGGTTATAAGAGATGTGTTTTCTATGAGCTGAAGTCAGATACATTAGAAACATAAAGAGGCATGGATTTGAGTAAGGGAGCTATTATAAAAATTAACAAAGTGTGTAGATGAAGTTGACTGGTGTCACTTTAGAATAATCTTGGCAAATAATAAGAGAAAATATACAGGATATGTACAGGCCTTTTGGTGTAATCTCCTTCTGTTTCCCAGAAACAACAAAAAAAAATAATAAAACACAGGAGTTTTCATTTTCCTTAGTGCAGTGATATTTTGCAAATGGTAAAGCAATGCAGCACCTTCCGACTTCTCTATCTATTTACAATGGGAAATGTCATCAAGCATTCAAAATGTCACTACTTGCTGGAATGATATCACATAGCCTGTCATGGAAATGTTTTTTCCCTCCAAATACTAATATTTTGAATAATATACTATAATCTAAGTATGATAATCTACTTTTGATAGATGGTAATAATGAGTATAATGCCCTCAAAATGAATTTAGGAGCAAACAAATTTCACCGGATAAAAGAGATTTTCCTAAGAGCGCAGACAAATGTGTGCCAACATTGTCTGCTTCTTAATCCAATTATTATTGCAGTGCAGACAAAGGTGTGCTAACACTGCCTGCTTCTTAAGCCTTCTTATTACAGTACGTTTAAAAAAGTGTTATGCACGCATAAAGAAGCATATTTGTAATCTTTACACTAAGTACACTTCACCTTAATTTCATCACCTCATGGAATAATACAAACACAAGAATTTTGTATTTGTACTAGAGATTTTCTCAAGCTTCAGAATTGGGGTCTGCTTATGAAAACGCTCTTCGGCAACTGTTAGGATCCAAGCAGTTGGCGTATTCCCTTACAGAGATAGGGATTATTTACAAAATCCATATTCCCTTCCATTTCTAACATTTGTGGTATCCAGATCCTGGGGGTTGGTTTCTGCCTATTATTTCACATTTCTGCAACTTTTAATAAAAATTACAGCAAAATTTTAATAGGTCACAGGCAGAGAGAGGAGTTTCTATTTCCAAGTACATGCCTGTTACATGTTGGGCTATTTATTTACTGCCATTCACATGTATGGCTAAACATGTAATGCTTGTTTTTGAATACTCTTCTATTCAGTTACAGGGGGTTACACTAGAGCTACATGAACTGGTTCTTATAAGACAAGGATCATTGTAAATCTGTGCTCTACACTGAAAGGAAACACAAACTTAAACCTTTTATGAGATTCAGAAAAAAATCCAGTTACAGTAATTACTATATTTTCCTTTTGTGATCTTCTGCACTTACTAGTTTAATCTAGGTTTCAGAGGGGTAGCCATGTTAATCCATATCAGCAAAAACAACGAGGAGTCCTTGTGGCACCTTAGAGATTAACAAATTTATTTGGCCATAAGCTTTCATGGGCTATAACCCACTTCTTCAGCTGCATGGAGTGAAAAATACAGTAGGCAGGTATAAATATACAGCACATGAAAAGATGAGAGTTGCCTTAACAAGTGGGGGGAGTGGGGTCAGTGTTAATAAGGTCAGTGACATTGCACTCCATATGAATTTATGAAAGTATGCTAATAAGTGTGAATGTAATGTAACTGGAATATGCAACCTCAGCCAGTATGCCAACATTTTTATGGCTGATTTAAAACACTTCCTCAGCTTACATCCCCTAGCACCTCTCCTCTAAGGTAAGGTATCATTACAAAGCTTATAATCTACTGTGTGTTCATCCTATTTGTATGAATGCATCATTCTTGTATCTGAAATAGAAATATGAAATATAACTCCGAGGTCCTATTATAATTATGGAAAGTGTGGGCCATTAATGGTAGTTTGAAAACTTGATGGCTCCTATTAACCAGGACAATTAACTGTAGATGGTTCTGTTTATTTGCAAGCCTTCCTATGAGTCAGGCCAGGAAGAGTAAAAGCTTAGGGTCTCACAAGACGTATGACCATGTCACCTGATACTGGAATCTATCTTAAACCTGGAGCTTTTCCATTTAGAAGAGAGACAAAAGATTCCTGCTTTGTTCCAAACTATATAAGGGGGTGGAACAGAACAAAAGGAGCTGCAGTCATAAGAAATCCCCTAGCTGCCACCTAAGCTGGAACAAGGATTGTACCTGGGGAAAGGATTGGTTCCAGACTAGAAAGGAGTCTAGTCTGTGAAAGAAACTTATTGGAACATTTCTGAGGGTGAGATTTACCTGTATTCCGTTTCTTAAATGCATTAGGTTTAGACTTGCATGTTTTGCTTTATTTTGCTTGGTAACTTACTTTGTTCTGTCTGTTATTACTTGGAACCACTTAATTTCTACTTTTTATACTTAATAAAATCACTTTTTGCTTATAAATTAATCCTGAGTAAGTAATTACTACCTGTGGGAGCCAACAGCTGGCATTTCTCTCTATTAGTATTATAAAGGGTGAAAAAATTATGAGTTTACTCTGCATAAGCTTTATACAGATTAAAATGAATTTATTTGGGGTTTGGATCCCATTGGGAACTGAGTGTCTGGCTTCTAGAGACAGGAGCACTTCTTAAACTGTTTTCAGTTAAGTTGCAGCTTGTGAGGGACGTGATTCGGACCTGGGTCTGTGTCTGTAGAAGGCTAGCATGTCTGGCTCAACAAGACAGGGTATTGAAGTCTCAAACTGTCAGGGAAAATGGGCTCAGAGGTAGTTTCAGCACGTCAGGTGACAGTCTCAAGGGGGTCTCTGTGACCCAACCTGTCGCAAGGTCAATTCAATCAGGGTGGATGTGGTCCATTCCCAACAGTTGATAAGAAGGGGTAAATATCAACAGAGGGAAAATTACTTTTTGTAGTGACTCAGCCACAACCAGTCTTTATTCAGGCCTAATTTGATGGTGTCAAGTTTGCAAATGAATTCCAGTTCTGCAGTTTCTTGTTGAAGTCTGTTTTTGAAAAAGAAAAAATTGTTGAAAAATTAAGAATTGCCACTTTTTAGTCTGTTATTGAGTGTCCAGGAAGATTGAAGTGCTCTTCTACTGGTTTTTGAATGTTAAAAATCTTGATGTCTGATTTGTGTCCATTTATTCTTTTGCATAGAGACTGTCCATTTTGGCCAATGTATATGGCAGAGGTGCATTTCTGGCACGATGGCATATATCACATTGGTAGATGTGCAGGTGAACGAGCCCCTGATGGTCTGGCTGATGTGTGTCCCTTGAATAGATATGCGGACAGAGTTGGCAATGGGGTTTGTTGCAGGGACTGATTCCTGGGTTTGTGTTTTGTTGTGTGCTGTGTAGTTGCTGTGAGCATTTCAGGTTGGGGGGTCTGTCTGTAAGCAAGGACTGGTCTGTTTCCCAAGGTCTGTGAGAGTTAGGGATCATCCTTCAGGATAGGTTGTAGATCCTTGATGATGCTCTGGAGAGTTTTAGTTGGGGGCTGTAGGTGATGGCTAGTGGCATTCTGTTACTTTCTTTGTTGGGCCTGTCCTGTAGTAGGTGACTTCTGTGTGCCCTTCTGGTTCTGTCTTCTTCTGTTTCTTCACTTCCCCAGGTGGGTATTGTAGTTTTAAAAATGCTTGACAGAGATCCTGTAGGTGTTTGTCTGAGGGATTGAAGCAAATGTGGTTGTATCTTAGGGCTTGGCTGTAGACAATGGATCATGTGATGTGGTCTGGATGAAAGCTGGAGGCATGTAGGTAAGTATAGAGGTCAGTAGGTTTCTGGTATAGAGTACTGTTTATGTGACCATCATTTATTTACACTGTAGTGTCAAGGAAGTAGATCTCTTGTGTGGATTGGTCCTGGCTGAGGTTGATGGTAGGGTGGAAATTGTTGAAATAGGGGTGGAATTCCTCAAGGGCCTTCTTCCCATGGTTTCAGATGATGAAGATGTCATCAGTGTAGCACAAGCAGAGTAGAGGTGCTAGGGGATAAAAGCTGAGGGAGTGTTCTAAGCCAACCATAAAAATGTTGACATACGGTGGGGCCATGCAGCAAACTTGACACCATCAAATTAGGCCTGAATAAAGAGTGACAGTGGCTGGGTAACTACGAAAAGTAATAATCACTTCTGTTGATACTCACACCTTCTTGTCAACTTTTGGAAATGGGCCACATCCACCCTGATTGAATTGGCCTCGTTAGCATTGACCCCCACCTCGATAAGGCAACTCCCATCTTTTCATGTGCTGCCTACTGTATTTTTCTCTCCATGCATCTGATGAAGTGGGTTATAGCCAGGAAAGCTTATGACCAAATAAATGTTTTAATCTCTAAGGTGCCACAAGGACTCCTAGTTTAATCTAGGATCAACACATAAATAGCTAAATATAGCAAGAAGGCTCTTCTCCTAGTACTTCTCACCAGATTGAACAATGAAATACCAGAAATTTTGTAAGAAAGAATGATGATCATTGATGATAATAGTAACCCATAAAGACCCTATTCAGGATTGGTGACCAATTGGCCCAGACAATATAAAAAATAGGAAGTCACAAATAATACTATCTCCTTATAAAGAACCTTTCATTTAAGAATCTTTATAAAATTAAGTGAGTTATTAAACTTGGTAATAGTTCTGTTTCCTAATTCTGTGCTTCAACTAATAGATGATCTTTTCTGATCTTCTGAGACTTCCATACAGATTTCCAGGACAAATAGATTTCTATGAGTTTAGATAAGTATCTTTTGGATGTCTGTATGAAACTTATCAAAATCTCCTACCTTTAGAAGATTGCCCGTCACTGGATTACACATAGACAGCCACCAAAAATCAAACTGTTTAATGTGAATGGCACACCAAAAGCCCAACAAAGTTTAATTCAGATCTTGTGTAGCACTCCGGTTCTCAGAATCTTAAATCATTTCCTCTAGTAGCAGTAGTAACTAAGATGAATTTAGCTACATGAGTGCTCATTTCAGTTGTATAAAATTAAAAAGTTGACTTCTATAAACTAAATTAAGATTAATCTGAATATTACAGAAAATAAATGAGAAAACTGGCTTCCAGTGGATTGTCTATGGAATATATAAAATGACAGTAGTACTATGGCTTGCTTAGGCTGTATCTTTAAACATTCTTTTCTTAAAATGTCCTAGTTTCATGCTATTATAATCAATGTAGTTCCAACAGTGGTAGAAATAGTGAGACTGTAATGTAAATAAGCCACCAACAGTTGTTGATGTTTTTACCACCACGTCATCTAGAGCATCTTAGTGCAGGTTTAGATGACAGGGGTGAAATACTGGCCCCTTTCAGTATTTTCACATAGCATTTTGGAGACAGTTGGAGTGAGCCTCCCAGTCCCAGTAAACAGACATGAATTAGTGGGGCTTATGCTAGTGCTCTAAAAATTGCTGTGTGGACAGTACTTTGAAGTTGCAGCTCAGGCTGGATCTCCGGATCTGAAGCCTATGGAGGTGGGTGGGCTTCAGTGCCTGAGCTCCGGCCTAAGCTGTAACTCCAAAGCACCGTTTATACCAGGGGTGGGCGAACTATGGCCCACGTGCTGGATCCAGCCCCTCAAAACTTTGGATCTGACCCACAGGGCCGCTGACACCACTTCCCTGCGGCCCCCGGGCTGGGGGATAAAGGGCTTCATGCGTTGCCGTTGCCTCCAGGCACTATCCACCGCAGCTCTCATTGGCTGGGAGTGGGGAACTGTGGCCAATGGGAGCTTCAGGGAAGGTACCTGGAGGTGTAGCAATGGAAGTGCATGCAGAGCCCTCTGCCCTCCTTCCCCCAGGGGCCGCAGCACTTCCTGGAGCGGCGTGGGGCCAGGGACATGGCAGGCAAGCAGGGAACCTGCCCTGGCCCCGGTGTGCGCCGCTGCCACCCCAGAGCCACTTGAGGTAAGCAGGGCCAAAGACTGAACCCCTCCTGTACCCCGCTCCCCAACTCCCTGCCCTAAGCCCCCTGCCTGCACCTCACACCCCAACTCACTGCCCTGAGTCTCCTCGTATACACACCCCTATGCACCCCAACCCCCTGCCCTCAGACCCCTGCTGCACCCTGCACCCCAACAAACTTCCTTGAGTCCCCTCCTGCAGTCAACACTGCTCCTGCACCCCTGCCCTGAGCCCCCTCCTGCACTCCACACCCATCCTGCACCCCAACCCCCTTCCCTGAGCCTCCCCATATACCCCACACCCCTCCTCTGCCCCAATTCCTTGCCCTGAGCCCCTTTCTACACACCACACGCCCTCCTACACCCCGCACTCCCTCCCACACCCCAGCCCCCTGCCTTGGCCCTGCATACTATTTCTCACCCAGATGTGGCCCTCGGCCCAAAAACTTTGCCCACCCCTGGTCTATGCAGCTATTTCTAGAACACTAACATAAGCCCCACTAGACAGACTCTGTCAACCCAGGCTGAGTGGCTCACTCCAAAATGCTGGAGGGACATAACATTGAAATCAATGACAAAATTCTCATTGACTTCTATTGGGTCAAGATTTCACCCTTGGTTTTAAAAACTTCCAGGCTACACTTCTGCTGGAGGTGGAGCTGGACTGCTGAAACAATGGGGAAATTTAGAGAGAGAAAAAATGTAGACACAGCCAAAGAGTGGCTCAGCTCCCAAAACTCTTGTCATGACAGGATGTTATTTGATTGTTTTAACTAGTGCAATGGCCTTTTCAGCACATTCTGTGTAATTGCAGTACTCTGTACTACTGCAGATAATTAAATAAACAACAACAACAACGAACCCCTTCCCCTCCATCTTCTTCCTTTCGGCAGAAATTAATTAGTGAAAACATGTTTAAAATTTAATCCGACCCACATGCTAAGTTCAATTTTTAGACTATTAATTAATCTTAGAAGGGCTTTTTTTTTTTTCTTATTTACAGAGTTATATTTATATTATACTGTCTTCCATGCAGTCCAAAACTTCTGAAGAGGGTAAATTTCTTTTTTCTGGTGCCAGCTTTTATTTCCTAATTTGTTATATTCACTTTGTTCAAGGTGAGCAAACATAAACTATGAATAATTAGTTAGGATAAATTATAGTTGTGGTGAGGCAAACCTACAGCCAGACCAGGGCTCCTCACTCAGCTACAAAGAGTGGTTCTTTGCTTCGTGTTCCCCTCTGGATCCCTGCTTTTGACCCTCTGACCCTCATCCCTGTCCCTGTTTTTCATTAGTTGTCTCCTAAACTCATTTGAGCTCTGGGTTCAGTAGCTCCTCCCCTTATGGAGCAGGGGCCTTTAGATGTGGACAGGCTTACACCCACCTGTCCCGAGACCCTCATTAGGTACAATGACTCACCTCTCCAACAAAGCCAGCAGTGAATCAGCCTTCAGGTATGCTGCATCAGCCTATGCCCTGGCAGGGCCCAGGTCAGATGACACCCAGGTATTTCATTCTCATTGCCAGAGTTGCAAACTAGTCTGTTCAACACAACTCAGATAGGAATAATCCCGCTGCCTCATGGTGTTACAGACTCCATAAGCTTCCAGCCTATCCTCAGTCCTGTCCCTGTCCAAGCCTTGTTCCAGGATGCTTCAGTCTCGTCCATACCTAAGGTGACCAGACAGGAAATGTGAAAAATCAGGACGGGGGTGGGGGGTAATAGGAGCCTATATAAGAAAAAGACCCAAAAATCAGGACTTTACCTATTAAATCGGGACATCTGCTCACTCTATCCATATCCTATTCTGACCTTGATCCAGCTCTTTTCCTGACTTGCTCCAGCCCTACACCCGTCATCTGACCCTCAGACCATTGTATTAATTCCAAACCAGCTGTTACCTTCAACTTACATATGGACTCCAACCACAATCCTAATTTGGCTAAGTGTGGTCTTGGGCTGGTCTCAACTCTTGGTAGCTGTTCTCGACCACCACTACAACTACCACGCCTAAGTGCCTAAAACCCAATAGTTTCACTTTCAGGACCTCAGCTTTAAAAAAAAAAAAAATCTGGATTCAAGTTCCAGAGTCTAAGCTCAATCTGTTTCTTCCTCTTGTAGTCCATTGATTATCAAATAAAATATTAGTTGTTAGTAAATCCCCTAGCTCTTGTAATTAATAAACTAGTAAATGAACATTGTTCCTCTATAGCAAACACCCCAGGATGTCAAAAAACAAACAACTTATTTGTCTACTTACATTCTTTTTGAAAATTAACCATAAGTGCTTGCTATTTGACATTATTGAATGAATAGTTTATGGGAGCACATTTCAGCTCACAAATTGAATGTAAACTACTTTAATGAATGATCTGCTGGGAAAGTACTGGGTCCCTGGTGATTCTGGGAGGAGCAGGCAACCAGGTCAACATCTAGCCACTAGGACACTGTGCTCAGGGTAATCAGGAAAAAATGTCATTCTGGAGATACTGTCTCCCTACAGACATTAATTTACAATGTATGACATGAGAAATAACAGTTTTAAATCTCCTAGATTAACAACTCCTTTAGTGGGACACATCTCCCATGTGAGATTCTTTGGCATTACTACCTGGAATTTGCTTTATTGTTCTTAGTCTTGATTCTGTTTTTTGTTTCTTTCCTGAATTACGAACCTTATGAAGAATGTCCAGTTTTTCAGGTATCCAAAGGTAGTGTAAGGAGCTATCTCTGATATAGTACACTTGCCTTTGTCCTTTACTTTGTCCTCTGTGCCATTATATCAAGTAGAATAGCCTGTACATCGAGTGTCTGAGGAATCTATACTTATGTTAAAAAACCAAACAGGTATTCTCTATAGATTATATTCTTGCCTGCAGCATTATCAAATGTTTAAGTGTAAAGGCAACTAAATAATGACCATGTTTTTCTTCACATTCTGTGTTCTTCATTTTGGGATGTGGAAAAAGTATTAAACGTGAATGTTGAGCAGGTTCATAAACCACATGACATGTAAAGTTTCTGTGTACCTATGTGTTAGATGCTTTATAGCAATACCAGAATTAGGTAGTCTTTTCCATTTCCTCAGGTCAAGATATTCCTCTCTCTCTGTGATTTATAATCAGAGATCCTTCTCCATTTTGGAAAATGAGAATCAGGCATAAGAATTTATGAGTTGACAGGATCACCCCACTTCTTTGGGCTGGAAGTCAGTTAACAAAAATCAGCTAATTACCCTAGTATCCATAAATAATATCTTACACTTCTGTAGTACCTCCCATCTAATGATCTCAAAGCTCTTTACAAGCATTAATAATTTAAGCCTCACTATAAAGAAGGAAAGTACTATTATTTTTTTCTGATGTAGTAAGCATCTGATTTTCACAAATGTGCATGTTCATTTAGTCATGCAATTTGCTGGTATAATTATAACAATTATGTGTTTCTGTTGGCTATTTGCATACACAATTGGCCAATTAGATGGCCAGCTAGATGCATAACTAGTTTTTTGCATCTGCAAATACCTCATTTATGTGCAGGGACACTGTCATTATATCTACATGCACAAATAGGCATGCAGTTGTACATATAATTGTATCCACACATTTATAAAAATAAGGCTCTAAACTAAGCAATATATTAAAGATATACATCAAATCTACATCAGAGCTGGAAATAGAAAAGAAATTGTCAAACTCCCAATCCTATTGTTCAATCACAAAGCCATCCCTTTCCTCAATAGAGAAAGTAAGCAAGATGAGGAGGCAGACAAATCCCATCAACTCAGTGAGGATGATAGTGATCCATCTCAAACTCTTTTTCAACGTAATTAAATTGTTTAGGTTCAGGAACAAGGATGGTTGTCCAGGAAAATAACTCACAATAACAGACTGTAGCCTGAAAATGATCATGGCGGTAGAGCTAGTGTGGGAGAGATTCAGTACCACTGCTTGCAAAAGCTGACCAATATGGGCTTATCTCCACTAGGGTTTTTTAATTGGCAATCCTTCAGCTTGAAGTAGTTAATATCTTGTCAAGGCTAGTTTGGATGCTCCCAAATATTTGTTCCCACCTAGAAACTTTTGTAGCTTACTCTTTGCTGATCAGTGGGTTAAACCACAAAGATCTGTTGCCCAAAACAACATATTTACAAAGGTTTTAATTACCTTGAGTTAATTGACCAGTGCCCTTGAAGTAAAAACTCCACACTCCAGTGTAGCCACAGTGGACTGTGCAGTGTAATTTGCTGAAAGGGAAAAGCAGAGGAATCTGAACAGGAGAAGGCTCTGGGGAACGCATTCCAGTAGAATCAAGAGGTAGTTGGATTATAAAACCATATTAAGTTCAGTTCTAATGCAAAACCGCTGAACACTGAAAAATGTGTTTGAGAATTGTTGAGGACAAAAATGGAAAAGATGTGTTTTGGAATTCCTAAAAGGACATTATACAGAATACTGGTGAAAGTTTAAAGAAATTGAAAGGATGATTTTTTTGTTAAGGTACTAGATAGTGATTCAGGAGATCTGGATTCAACTACTGGCTGACCAACTGACTTCCTGTGTGTCTTTGGGTGAATCACTTAATCTCTTTGTACTTTACTTTCCTATTTGTAAAATAATGATAATGTTATTTTCTTTCTCCTAACCTTTGTCTTAGATTGAAAAGAGTTCAGGGCAGGTTCTGTCTCTTACAACATGCAGGTACAGAATCTAGTATAATGGGGCCCAATCTCAATGGATGTATCCACATGCTACCATAGTATATATTATAGTAAATAATTTCAGATTATCCAAGAGCACTCTTTCAAATACAGCAGTAAACTAGGTCCTTTATTTCTCCAAGTTTAATTTCATGGTTGATTCAGCACCAAAATCCATCCAGTTTACAGTCTGCTAATACACTAGCAAATTGACAACAGTAAATTTGTTAGAGCTTTCATTGCTTATTACTGCAGTGAAACAAAACAAAAATTTCATCTCAGGCTTACTTTTGAAAATATTTATTTAAAAGAAGGCCTGATCAGTAAAATATTAATGCTACTCACCATATTTCTTCCTCAAAGCACTTTATAATTCTCATCAGTTAATTCTCAAAATATTAAAGGGAGCAAGGTAACTATCATTATTCCTGTTTTGCAGGACATTAAAACTGAGGCACAATTACTTGTTCAAGGTTACAAAGAAGTTAGGTTAGTAGAACTTTGGAGTTCCTGTCTCAAAAAGTACATGATGTTTTTTTCTCTGTACAAAGTTTTAATATGCAGGCACACATGAGTGTATGGTTTTCACTTATTTATATTTGTCATTGAGGACTAATACAATCACATATCAATGAGTTAGTAGTATTGCCATAGCATACTAATGTCATAATTCTATACCAATGGTTGATGACATTAAATTATCATATCATAAAACAGCTACATATAGTTATGCTATGTGAAGATGTGTAACCCTTGCATGTTGTGATGACCAGAATACATTGTCCTAGAAGCTGAGCCGTACATGACACTGGACAGACCCTAATAATTGTCTTCTGAATCTTGGGAATAGGTGGCAATTCTAGCTCTAGTTCAAATTATAATTGTTTTCACTTCTGTTATTACAGTAACTCCCAATTTGTCTTAGGCTCAGCACAAATATAGGAAGATACAGTCTGTACCTTGAATTCTTACAGTTTAAAACCACAAAGAAAGTGAAGGATGGGCAAAAGGAATAAAACACCTAGCAAAGTGGCCAGGCTGATTGGCAAGTGGCCTATTCATTCAGATCTTCCTCTCCCTTTCTCCTCCCCAGACTATCTTTATGGGATTATTAGTTCTTCCCACCCATGCCCCATCTATAATCTATCATCATCTGTCCCTCTGGGTATCCATTGTCTTTCCTCTCCCCCAGCCCCAAACATATATACAGTGCAGTCACTTAGGCCAAAATTTCCAAGCAAATTAAAAACCTACATCTATATTTTAGCAGCTAATTAAAAATGGCCAGTTTTTAGAAGGTTTGGACACCTGAAGCTGCCATTGATTTCAGGCCAATTTTAGATACCTGAGTACGGAGGTAGTTGCCTAGCCTTAAGTACTCATGATTAAAACCATGTTAATCAATAATTAGTTACTAAAATTTTAAGTAATAATATGTTAAAAAAGTTAACTGATAGTTATTTCTTTAAGTATACTGGACTTGATTCTCCTCTTACTTACATTACTTCTACATTGGTGCCTCTCTAATGATGTCAGTGGCATTACCCTTGATTTATGCTGGTGTGAGGAAGAATAATTATTCAATTTGTAAGGATTTGTGAGGTATTATTGAAATGAGGTAGAATTGAATGTTTTGGTGTCTTTTCAGTAAACAGTTTATTACTTTTTTAAAGCTTATTGTTCTTTGTCTTTCAATGCAACTCCCTGTTTTAAGTTATAACCCATAGGTAATCTTTGTTGGATAAGGAAGATTGTAAAATGCACCAATGACTAGTTCTAGTGTCACTTATGATTGTGATAACCCACTAGAAAAAATCATTTTAATATCTGAATTGGGTGGCAAGTATGTCACTACCTATACATCTCAAATGTGTATGTGATACATGTCCTCTTACCCCTTAGGGGAGTCTTGCTTCCTTTTTATCATTGCTGCCATTTTACTGTGAATTGGTGGAATCCTGAAGGCCTAGTCTGTTTGATATAAATTCCAGCAGCCAAAATACTATTCCAGATTGAACTACCTGTGTATTGCTGCCAACAACAGCACATACCTACCTCTCTCTCTCTCTCTCTCTCTTTCTCTGTCTCTCTCTCACACACACACACATACACACACATGCACATTCTCTGTGCAAAATATTCTTCCAGACAATGGTTAGGATACCATATATGGCCACTTTCCCTGGGCATTGACCATACTACCTATATCAAACCAAACTGGAACCTTTTGGTCTGAATATATAATTAGGTAGGTCATCTCATCTCTATGATATGGTTTTCTAATTTTATATTGTGTTTTAAAGTAATGGCTATGTTAGGCCAGTTTCTGATCTCAGTTATACAGGTGTAGATCTGGTGTAATTGGCTTCAGAATGTGATCAGAATATAGAGCAGCATAATTAGAATTCATCAAGTTCAGTGGGTGAAACTTTAATAACAGAGAAATATATATTAATATAAGAACACTAACATGAAAGAAAACAGTAAGTTCACTATCTAAAAAGGCCTAAGGTGCAGTGTTAACAGGAAATAGAATTGAACAGAGCAGATGAACTTAGCCCCAAGTCCCTGGTAATCAATGTTTGAGCTGTCTATAAATTTGGCATGGAGATAGCTAACCAACATGATAAAGTGAGCACCCATGACCTGTGTCATTCACATACATAAATAAAAGCAGCAAAGAGCCCTGTGGCACCTTATAGACTAACAGACATATTGGAGCATGAGCTTTCATGGGTGAATACTCACTTGGTCGGATGATGCTTTTACAGATCCAGACTAACACAGCTACCCCTCTGATACTATACATAAATAAGCCATGTTGAAATAACATTATTAAGGTTGAAAAGTCCAGCAACTTTATTTCTCCCCCCCCCACACACACACACCTCATGCATAAGCATTATGATACAATCTTTAATTAAAGAAGTACATACTATTTTTTTTCCCCACAGGATGGATAGCGTTCACTTAATGAGCAGCTATTCAAAATATTGTTTTCTCTTGTTGTGCCATATATGATGTCATTCCTTATTTACTGCACACCTCAAAACTCTGAAAAAGATTTTGTTTTGGTTCACACATTTTTCATTTTTTCTCACTGAAACAAAGGAAAAGAAAAAAGAAAAAAATAATGTTTTGAGTTTAATATAATTTATTTGACTTGAAACATTTTTGTTTGTTTGTTTCATGTTGTTTTTGGGATGTTTTTCATTTTCTTTTTTGAATTAGCTGAATTTCTAAACCAAACAGTTTTATAAAGGTAAACATTAAATATTGAATTTTCAGCTGAAATTACATTCCACATGTAAACTAATTCTCTAATAGTTTTGTTGGCCCCCCAATAGTACTGTTTGGAAAAAAAACAAAAAACAAAAAAACCAAAAATATCTGTACTTAACACTTTATAATAATGCATGTGCACAAAAGGGCTGAATTAAGGTTGCACAGACAACCTTAATTCTGGCATTTCCTAACGTCTGAGTGCTTGACTTTGCAACCTGAACAATGTCTTTTTTTTACTCTGTGTGTGTGTGTCTACTAGGTTTTAAAAGGAAAATTAATACAAGAAAAAACTCACCAAAACCAAAACAAATTCCATCATGTGTCATCATACTGACATCCCCATGGGTCATTGGCAGGATCAGAGCTTTTCAATACCTCTCTGTCACCTGAATCAACAAAATGACTGATAACACTATTAGGTTGCCATCCTCTGTGTGGACCAGCAGTAGAAGGGATGGGATACTTTGCCTGTGGGTTTCACAGATATTTCATGATGGCAGAGGAATGGTGAGAGTTGGAAGGATTGAGCTTCAGCATGGAGGAGAGCGTGCTCTAGTGAGACAGACTCTTTTGTCCATTCCTCTTAAACTTGACCCTATCTGCCTTGTCTTATCCAACCTATCCTTTTCCCAATCCTTTCTCTTCCCTATCACTGTTCCTCAGCCTAGTTCAATTATCCTTGCTTACCCAATCCCAATTACCATTTCTCAGGTTTCTCATCCCACTTCCAGGCTCTTTGTATAGCAAGTCTTAGTCTTTCTCCTCCTGACCTTCTGTCCTAGTTCCAGTTTCCCCACTAGGAGTCCAAGTCTCTCTCATGCTCCCAGTCTCAGTATCCTTGCCCAGACAGTCACAATTATCCTCTCCTGCCTCCTCATCCTTTATGTCTCCCCCACCCAGGGCCGGCGCTTTCATTTAGGCGACTTAGGAAGTCGCCTAGGGCGCCAGCATTATGAGGGGGTCGGCATTTTGCTGGGGGATAGCAGGCAGCTCCCGTGGAGCTGCCGCAGTCGTACCTGCGGACGGTCTGCTGGTCCCGCGGCTGCGGTGGAGCTGCCGCAGGCATTTCTGCAGACGGTCCGCTGGTCCCGCGGCTCTGGTGGACCTGCCGCAGGCATGCCTGTGGCAGCTCCACCAGAGCCGCGAGACCTGCACACGGGGCGGCAAAATGACCTGGCGCCTAGGGCGCCAGAAACTCTGGCACCAGTCCTGCCCCCACCATTCACCTTCTCTGTCCCCACTGGCTCGAAATCCCCGGCTTTCTTTCCTGTGCTCCTCATACAGCTTCATTGTCCCACACAGCTCCTTGCCCCAGGCTCTTTGTCTAGCCAGTTCCACTTCTTCCATCATGTCGTGCCTCCTCAACAGATCTGTCTCCCCTCTTACCACTTCATTCCCACTACCTCACAGGTTCCTAGTCTCTTTTCTCATTCAGTTCCAGTTTCTGTCTGGGTCTTTTTCTGATCTCAGTTTTTCCACAGCTAGTGGCTCCCAATCTTCTCCCCAACTCATTTCCCTCCCTAGCCTTCAGTCCCAATTTTCTTCTCCAGCCAACCCCAGTCTCCCACCAACTCCCAGTCCTAGTTTTCCTCTTCCACAATCTCCCAGTCTCTGTCTCTCCACCCCATGCTAATCCAATTTGTTCCCAACACCTGTTTCCCATGTCTGTTTCTTGTCCCTTCTAGATTTAAATCAGGCAGATTTCAAGTCCATGCTGCTGGGTCCAGCAGGGTGGGGTGCTCATTTAGCATAGAGGACAGAAATGTTCGCTGCTTTCAGTTCCCAGGGCTGGGAATGCTCAATGTGCACAGCATCTTCAAGGAATTCAGCTGCAATTGCTCCCACAATTTTCTACTTATCATGTCCAAACTGTGATTTTTCAAGGGTTTATAATTTGGCCTAATTTGGGGAGAGATTCAGAGGGCTGGAAAAATGTACATCTGTGATAGGAAGGCCACACCCTACAAAAATTCAAGTCCCTGCTGCAAACCATATAGGTACTAGAGCTCTCAAAGAAAAATGTTGCAAAAATTGTTTGTGTATTTTTCGTTAGCCTTGCTCTCAGAAAAGGTTCAATGGTTTTCCCTGATTTGTTTTTCAAAATAATTCAGTTTGAGACAGACTTCATGCATGCAGAAAATTTCCGCCCAAATGGTTAAAGTTTGGCTAAATTATAAGTAACTGAAAAAAGGAATTTATAATAGGAACTGGCAGGCAATTTCAGTAATAGTCTATGTTACCAGTCCTGCTTATGATAATGCTAACCTTCCAAAGTTCCTTTTATTTATAAAACATACAGACTCATCTGATCCCTATTAAAATGTTATCCTTTATCCACAGGGAAGTGATATAGGAAATAGATCAGTATTGTCCTAGATTTAGAATAGAAAATAACTGCAGTTTCAGATATCCCTCCATGGTGACTTCAAAGTAAACCAATTTTTTTTAAATCTCAAACACAGTTTAAAAGAGGAAGGACATGTGGGATTATAGGATGTCAGCTTTTATTTGTGTGGTGGAGGTTTGAGTCCTTTAATGACATAGTGTCAAGTTGTCATTATGTTTTTAGCTTTGCACAAGTATTTGAAGATTTTGATATGCACATTTATAAATTAATAACATAACAGAAAGTACATAAAATTAATTATGCAAAGAGTTCAAAAAGTTGCATCAATCAGTGCCATGGGTTCCTGTTCAGTAACAAACAAAAATGAGAAGACTCATCCCTGTATTTGCCTTGTAACATATTATTGTGCATTTTTATGCAAATCATTATCAGAAAACAATTTGTCATCTTTCTTAAACAAAAATATACTCTATTCTGAGCATACAAAAATAATACATTTTTAGTTTGGAAAATGAAAAAAAATGCTACAGGTCTGAAAGAACCCCTCGCTTTATTCAACATTGCCCTTCAAAGCTAATACATGTGTAGGCAAATAATAGAGTTCTGAGGGGGGAAATTAAAACAGTCCCAAGCAAGGATATTGTTGAACTTGATTTAGACAGAAATAGTAGGTGCCAATGTAATTTTGTGGGTATTCCCTATCTTCTCATAATCCTTTGGCAGCAATTTTTTTTCTCACCTATCACAGTGAAAACCTAATGTAAGGATTTCTAGATTAAAGAATCATGTTGGGACTATACAGAGGAAATTGCTTTGTACCAGATTGCTTACTTTTCCTTTCCAGTTTGGAGGTGTGGTGGGCAAGTAATGGCAACATAATAGTGTTACAGTTTTATGACCGCAGCAACTTGTATTAACCAGGTACCCCTGTACATGGAGAGTTCTTCAGCTGAACAGATTATGAGATTGTTTTACATGAATAGTCCGGTTAAAGAATGTTTTCTCCTCCCTTGGTCCATCAAGGGCTCACATTTAGAGGTTCCCAGCTACCAGCCATCATCTCTCCTGGGCAGATATCTATATCTCACTGTTCCTGACCAGTATTTTAAGGCTTCACTGCTCCCTGGATTTAACTATGATATCCCCAGCAAGACAGACTGCCTAAACAGTCCAGTGGCTGTGTTTTGCTTTCTCTCCAAAGGGGGTGACCAGTGTACTCACTGCTGTTTTAAGCTACTACAGAGCTCCTTCTAAACAAGCACATTTATTCTTAAAGTAAAAGCTTCAGAGAAAACATTAAAACAATAGAAGTTCCTATGTGCATGCTAAAAGACTTACTGGAGGACCCCTCAACTGCAACCTCTGGGCTTTGGTAGGTTTTAGTCCTTTAAACCCCACAATTGGGTTTTCCCCATGGTTACAAGTTCATATCCATCATAGATCCAGAGCCAGTCCCCAGACTGGGCAGATCAGGCATATCTTTATAGAGCTGTGGCCTTCTATTTTGCTGGTAATCAGCAAACAACAACCCTCTTCTCAGAGTGTAGCTTCAAGAGGTTGAATTTTTGCTAATAACAAGAGCTGAGTAATTTGCATTAACTTCTCCCTAGGGATTCCCTAGGAAATACACTTAACACTTATTGTCCCAAAAGTCCATACTTGTGCACATTATCAATAGTTTTTGAACTCCCAACTCACACCTTCCCTTTTAGAAAGGTTTCATGCAATCCTGGGCCACAACAAAGGATACACTTAATATAATAAGGTCTTTCAAACATATTGCAGAAAATTGCCACATCTATCAGTAATAGCAAGAGACAAAAAAGAAAGTTTCCTGAAAAATGTAAAGACAGCAAAACTTTAGTTTTAACATGAATACCACCCTGAAGGAAGCTGTTCACCTATTTATGCAAGACTCATAAAAATCATTGTATTTTAACTCCAGAATCTGGACAAATGTAAATATACTTGAAAATGTCAATACAACAATATGTTGGGACTCAATGGTTCATGTTAGAAACAGGTTAGAGGGCACTCCAACTACATGTGTTTTTCCCCAACACACTCCCTACATCAGGGAAGGTGTAAAAGGTCATGGTATAAAATAAGTTATGCCAGTCTTGTATCAACCAGGTACTTCTTCACACTGGGAAGTTCTTCAGCTACACTGTCTACAAAGTTGCTTTACATGAACTGTCCAGTTAAAGTATGTGTAAAGTGACCAGAATCTGCCCCCAGATTTGCAAGAGCTCTTACGATGGTCTTCCTTTAACGATTACTAGTTTTTCTTTAAGCATATATGGTTACCTTGGTACTTACAATAATCCCTATTGTGCTGGTTCTTGGGAAGCAAAAGGAGGATAAGAACAATTTAATCTTCAATTCTCATTCCGTTTTATAAAATACAATGTGATTTAAGTGGCATCATGTTAAAAGTACAGTTGTTTAAAAACAACTCTGAATGGCTAAACATTTTCCAAGACTTCTATAAAAACGTGAAATGAAATCAAATGGGTTCATACATAATACAAACCAAAAAGCTAGGGTCTAGATCACTGTAGTTTTATTAGTAGCTTCTCACTAAAAATTACCCCAACAGATAACAGGAATCTTAACATGTGTGTATACTCTCACTTAATACAGTCTTCTGATTAAATTTACCTCCGTAAAAGTCCTTCAAGAGTTACTGTGGAATATATATGCAGTGGGACAAAATAAAATATCTGTCTTTCCTACAGTTTGCTCAACATTACAAATAAAACAAATCCTGAACACTCTCCTCAATAAAAGAGGTGAATTCATTTTATTGTTATCTGTGGGCTCATATTATTCACTATTCAGGAGTACTTGGACCTCCAGTTTATATTCATGAAAACATTCAGGAATCCTTATAGTTTACATGAATTTCTAACATTAATTTTCAAATATATGCCAATTGTGTATTCATCATTTTTTCCCTCTTTCATCCAGTCAGAATGCAGAAACAATACTATGTGACTTAGATGACTAAGTATATTCCACAAATAGTGTGTATAATGAAAGTTGATTTAGAGAGTAGTTAAGAATAACATATATGTTTATATGATTAACAAATAAGAAAAAATAGGCTCCATTTGCCAAGAATATTGGATTGTGTTGAAAGTTTGCACTCAGCACACAGTAAGGGACAGCAGGCAGCTGTACTGCTTCAGGACCAAACCAAGGAGAGAATGGTCATTCCAACAGACACATTTTTCCAAAGGCTCAGAAGAGAAATAATCAGCTACTACTGGTCTATACTGACCAGCATAGTGAGGAGGGACTCATAGACAAGGTTCTTCTGCCCATTTCCCATAATTGCACATCCACCTACTCCACAAAGGTCAGTAGAAGCTCCTTGGAAGTTGTTCTTTCCCTTATGCTGTGACTCACCTTACACCTAGAATTGGGTGAATCTTAGTTTATTCACTGAAAAATGAAGTTTTGGTTGACCTGAAACTATTTATGAATTTGAACTCAAATTTAAGTGTGTAACTTACTGAATATGTTAAGATGTTAGAAGCATGAATTTTATTATGTTTTTAATAGTCTAACATTTCATTAAAAATATGGTGTGACTGCCTATGAATATGCCAAAAATCTTTCACAGAAATCATTTCCTTCCCTAGCCTAGGTGTTTCTGCCTGTTGTTGTTCTGTGTTTGTTTCTACATAAAACGCTAGTTTTCTCTAGTGTCTACTGCAGGTAGGCCTATTTGTTTTTTCCCCACTGGAAGGGTTAACCAAGTTGATCTTACCTAAAGCTACAGTGTGCAGTGTTTACTAAACTACCTTCTACTGAGAAGGTAAGGCTGAAAAGGAGAAAATTACCTTTATTCAATATTTCTACTCTAAAAAAGATAATAATTTCATCTGGTTAGAGCTGTCTGTGCCCACTTAGTTTATTGCAGGAAAGAAATTGCCTGCTCACTCATGATAAGATAATTTGTTGCCTTAGAAATTAAATTACTCATCCAGGCTTACCTTGAGGAGGAATGCTGTATAATACCTATTTGTTCCATTACACCCTTTAAATCAGAAATAAGCTTTACTTTACAAATATGTTCCATGTAATCAGAGACATTAAGGTGAGCTAAAATAGCCCATGACTACTATTTAATCAGGTATCAGGCTCCAAAGATGTCAATTATGTAAGACTTGAATCCAGTGGAACTAAAGAGACATTTGAATAAAGGATATGAAATAAGAATAAAACTCTACTTTAAATATATTTTAAAAACAGCTTTTTTACAAGCACAGGAAAACTCACTGCAGGAAACAATGGCCTAGATTCACCCTCAAAGTACCAACTCAGAATGGAATTCAATGGGGCTCTATGCATGCACAAGTGTCCGCTAACGTGGAACCACTGGCAGCATCAAGCCTTGGTTTCTACTTAACATTTTGAAGACCCCAATCCATCATAAAATCAGGTAATCAGGCAAATAGAATTGTTTTTCTCTCTTTGCTGGAAATCTCAATTCTAAGTCAAAAATTAAGAGCTGGACCTGGTTTGCAGGAGGCTGCAGTGTGATTAGCAGAACCCCATCGATCATTTTTTCAATACAATTTTAGTGTCAAGGTGAATAAAGAGATTTTAAAATTAAAAAGCCTCTGTTCATTTTCATGTTTCTTAGCAATCAGCCGCAATCTTGGCAACAGAAAAAATATACTTAAACAAACAAACAAACACATTAGTTTGGAAGAGAACTACCTGTGGGGCCCTATTTAAACAATAAGGCTTGGAAAACAGAGAAGCTGGAAGATTAATGAAAACACATCTATGGAACTGAGCTGATTCAAGTAATATTCCCCCTCCCACCTTCGCCATAATCCAAATGATTCATTGACTACTTTTCAATTTACCAAAAAAAAAGAAGAAAAGTTAATACAGTTGTATTTTCTGGCCCATTTTTTCCAAGTCTTTGAGAAATGACACAGAATGACTTTTCTTGTGGTGTTGACACAGGATTAGGAATCAGGATTACATTCCTCATTTAGACACAGACTTTGTGTGAATCACTTAATCCATATGTTCCTGTTTCTGCATTTGTAAAATAGAGCAATAATTCTCACCTACCTCATAGAATTATTTTGAGGATTAGTTAGTTTATGTTTTATGATATTTTGATCATGAAAGTCACTAAATCAGTTAATATTATTATTATTTTAGACTTTAAAACATTTTTAAACTATGGGTATGTAACTCTTTCACTGAAGAATAGGACTGCAATTACTGTGTAGTGCCAACGTTTGTTCTTTTATGTATTTATTTTTCACATGGACACATACATCAAACAAGCATACCTGATTCAGGACCCAGTTCTGCATTGGGATTGGCTAGCTCAGATCTCAGCATCTGTGAAGTCCCAGACTCTGTATTGATGTAAGAGCCCAGATTAGTTGTTCTCACTCTCCATTTTTGAATGGGTTAGTTGGAGAGCCAGGAAATTTAGATTCAACACCTAGTTCCCGCACAACCACAGTGGCATGAACAATGTGATCTCTCTTTGCCTCAGTTCCCCATCTTTAAAATTGGGATAATAATATATCCCACCTCACAGGAAAGTTGTGCAGAGGAGCTCATTAGTGTTTGTGAGAGGCTTAGATTATTATTATTTGTATTACTGTAGTGCCTAGCATTAGAGCGGTATGGCCCAAATAAGCACCTAGATATATTAATTGGGGCCCTGGCGTGCAGTAGTAGTGGTGTATTTTTCATAATATACAGGTATACCCTGCAGTATGGAAGTGGTAAAGAATCCACCTAGGACAAGCGTGGGAAGAGGGCTGCCTGCTGGTAGGTAGATCTGACAGAGGTGGAATGAGGAAGAACAGTTTTGGAATATACAGAAAACTTTGCCCAATTACTCCATTTTTTGAACTAGTTACTAGCAAATTAGTTTAAGTATGCTGTTTGTTTATTTATATGCGTAGAGGCCGTCACACTTCAGGGCAACAGCACCTGCATTCCCCCTCTGTGGTCCACCAAGGGTTACCCATTCACAGGCTTCCTGATCCTCAGCTCTCGCTTCTCTTGCACAGAGACAAGCATCTCACTCCCTCCTGGTTAGGGTATTTCTAGGCTGCACCGTTCCCTGCCTACACTGTGAATCAACCCATCAAGTCAGTCTGCCTGAACAGTCTTTTCTTCTCAGAGGCTATAAACAACATAATTTAGTTATAAGTTACCACACAGCTCTTCCTTAGCATGCATATTTGAAAGCATCACACTGAAGACATATTCAGACAACAAAAAGAAGCTATTGGCATGTTCATAAGCTTAACAGAGATCGCTCCAACTCCAGCAAGGGCTCTGGCAGGTGACCAACCCTTCAAACCCCACCAAAGTGTTTTTCTATGGTTATAAGTTCATAACATCCTTTACTTAGAACCACCTCGTGAATCTTTGAGTCACTCCTTTATCCAGTTTGGGACGCTAATCTTGATCGGAGGTCTCCTCCTCAGGGTGAAGCTTCAAGAGGGGTATATTTGCATATACCTCCTTTTAAGGATTTCCTCAGAAATCACTTTAAAAGTTAATTCTTGTCCAGTACATTGTTTAGGACAGACATGCTGTTTGTGAGGACCTTGTATTATCATGACAGTTAAGGTAAGGCTTCCAGGCTAACAGCCCTCAGAAAGTAATGTCAGGATGACTAGTGAGAGGGCCTTTTCAGGAGACGGGAATAGATTTTTGAATCCTCCACTGGTCTGAGACAGCTTAATTTTGCTGGCTTTTAAGACATAGCACAAAGGACTATCTCTCTTTTTCACAATTTTTTCCTGGAAGGGAAAAAGGAAGGAGAAGCATTTATTTCGGAAGAGATTTGTTTTTAATTTAATTTTTTTTGTCTTAAAAGTCATCTGTGAAATTAGGTACATGCAGAGAGGGATTTTGATAGTGCCAGGATTTTACAACTAAAGATAAATGAATAGCACAAGGATAACAAAATTATAATTGCAGGCAAAGCAACACTTTGGTAGAATCTGTAAATGTATTGTATCTGATCCTTAAAGCTGAACTGCATAGCCTGTAATCTGTTCTACAGTCAGCCAGTACAGCTCATTGTAATCACAAACTTGGGTCACCCATGATAGATTGGTGGTGTGAGGGAGATCACAAGCTTTAAAAGTCAAAAACAGTGACAGTGAGCCATCACAGTAGGAAATGAAAAACTGATGCAAAAGAACTGAGGAACTGGAAGGTAATGTTCAAAGGTAAAGTATTGCCTGGAGGAATGAGCACAGTTTTGGAATTAGGAAGGTCCAGATCCATAAAGGGACTTAGGCTCTGTAGCAAGGCGGTGTGGCTCCCCTCCTCCCCAGGGAGGGTTGAGCCCCGTCAATCATCTCCCAGGGCGGAACCGCTGGGCAGAAGTCCCGCCCCTTAGAGGGTCAGGTGGCAACCCAGAAGGATAAAAGCCAGGCCCCAGCCTTCAGTCAGGGCCCAGCCGCCGGCAGGAGCAGACGTGCCCGCTGACCCTCGTCACTGGGAAGCCGCTGAGGCCAGAGGCCGGTACCAGGAGCTGCCAGAACTACCCCGCAATCGCTACGATGAGGAGCTACCAGAGCTGCCCCGCAGTTGCTACGACGAGGAGCTGCCAGAGCTTCCCTGCGCTCGCTACGACGAGGAGCTGCCAGAGCTACCTCATCCCTACTACGGCCCTGAGGAGCCCCCAGACCAGACCTGGCCCGCCGTCCTAGAGGTATTCCCGGACCTGCCGCCCAGCCCTGACTGGGAAGAACCCATGGTGCTGGATGCCCCAGTGGACCAGGTAGGAACCGAGGGGGAGACTGGAAGTAGCTCGGGGGCAGCTGACTACAGTCAGGCTGCAGAGGGCCCTGTGCCTATGTCAGTGTGTTTCGGTCAGGATCCCCACTGTTCACCACTAGCGGCGACAGCCGCTACTAGGGCCCCGGGCTGGAACGCAGAGGATTGGGTGTGCCTGCGTTCCCCCTGCCACCCGTAACCGGGTGGCAGAATCCCCCTTCACCCTGACCTCTGCTCTGCCCTGCCCCAAAGGGCCAGAGCTGATAAACTGCAACTGTGTTTGTTGGTGCCCCGCCCGACCCAAGGGCTGGGCCCCTATTGACTTTGCCACTGCTCTGCCCTGCCCCAAAGGGCCAGAGCTGATAAACTGCCACTGTGTTTGTTGGTGCCCTGCCCAACCCAAGGGCTGGGCCTCTCGTGACTTTGCCATTGCTCTGCCCTGCCCAAAGGGCCAGAGCGGAACAAACCATTGTAACGGTTTGCTGGGCGCCCGGCTGAACCAGAGGCTGGGCCCTGTTTAACTGTGCCACTGTTCGGTCCCAGCCACAGGGCCCGAACCACCGGAGCTGACTGCGGTCCCGAGGGCAGAGGCCCTCGGACGACGAGACGAGGCCGGTGTGGCTCCCCTCCTCCCCAGGGAGGGTTGAGCCCTGGCACCCGCACGTCCACAGGCTCTCATACTCAAAGTCTCAGTTTTAGGCACCACTGCAATCCATAAAACTTCTGCTTGGCTGCCACTTAACCCTAAAGGGATTTAAATGCACTCAGTGCCTACATTTTTTCTATAAAAGTTCTCTAAGTGCCAAAGATTTTGTTTCTCTGTATAAGCACTGATGGCTCAGGCAAGTGTCTAGACATCTATCTCATGCCTCGGCTTCAATGTAATCCTCAAACCAGGGGAAGAAAGATTTAAAAAAAATGTTCTACCTATCTTGCCTGGGGCACCTAATCATGCTTAACTTCACATAAAATGACTGGGGGAAGAAGGGGACCTCTCTTATAATCTTTATACCAGTGCTTAGGGTACTTATGTTTCCCACTTTATATATGAGTGCCCTGGTCCCTGGACTATGGATGGGCTATTCTGATGTGGGGCTCTCTCATCCTATCTTGTTGAAGCCATTTCACTTGGTTTCAGTAATTAAATATTAATTGCGCCAGGGACAAAGTGAGAGTGATTCTATAGTTCAGTGGTTAGGGCACTCAGCAGATAATTGAAAGACCTTTGTTCAAATCCCTTCTCATCAGGCAGGGGCAGGGCAGAATTGAACTGCTAGCTCTCACATCCCATCTGAATAACTCTACCAACTGGGCTAAAGGTAATATAGGTTATACCCTGCCCCAGCCATCTAATGTGGAGTTAGGCAGGTGCATAAGCCATTCTTTGTAAGAAACAGATTGTGTGCCCAATTCCAGGCTCCAGGAGTGCAAGCAGAGATAGGCATATCCCTGCAGACTGGACTTAGGCATTGAACTCCTGTGAGAGGTGAGGCTTAGGACACATCCCTCGAATCAGCTTATTCTGTTGGCTGGCTTAGATGGCTTTTGTGTCTTCCATTCTCAGGTGCCTCTTTCTCCCGCATCATTATTTAGGAAATCTAAATGCCTAACTCAGGCTTTGTGGATTTTTCAAGGTGCCTAAAAGATAATCCTGTTCTGGATTCAGGCCAAAGTCTGGCTCTATAACTCACTTATTTTGTGGTCTTAGGCAAGTCATTTTAACCTCTTTGCTTCCATATCTCCACTAGTAAAATGGGATAATAATACTTGTTATAGTTTTGGGGTAACTGCACCTCTGACCCCTTTGGGGTCTGGTCTACGAAGGAATATTCAGGTCTCCAGCCTCTCTATAAGCAGAGTCCTTTGACTCTCTGCATCCAGACTTCAGATTTAGGATGCAGTCCCCCAACAATTCACTGGGTTTATCCAAGCAGATCTGAACTTAGTCTAGCATATGCAGTGTCACTTTCTTTCTACAGGGGACTGAGATAGTGGATAGAGACCAGACATTCTTCATAAAGAGAAAGAGAATTATTTGGGACAAAAGTCTTACAGAAACAACATATAATAAAACAATAAGCAATATATACACTTTGAGAACGCTTACCAGGTCTCCCCCATCTTTCACATAGAGACCCTTGCAGGTTCCAGTCCTTCAAACACTTTCAGCTGGGTTTGCTCTCTTGGTTAAAGGTTCATCTGTTAGGTTAAATCTAGGGACCTTTCAGTCATGTGAATCTGATGCTTTGTACAATTGTGTGGCCTTTGTATTCCCCCAGGCCTCCCAAAACAGTTAAAATCAGTCAAAACCCCTTTCAACAGGAAGTGAAACTTCTAAGGGTTGGTGTGTTAAGGGTTCCCAGTATTAAGGGAATTGCATTAATCATCCCCAGTGACTCCTGATTCCAGAGGTAACCCACAGTAAGCCAGTAAACCAGGAACACTAAAATACATATAACACTTGTTGATACCCAAGTCCCTGATTATTCTCCATGCCTATGGCATCTGGCACATCTCAGTATACAGTCTTTTGAAGTTTTCTTGCTTCCAAGGGGTTTGGCTCACAAAAATGCAGATAACATGTATAAAAGTAATACAATACTCTCAAAGATATGCCTGGGTTCATCATATCTTTCACAATACATATTTTATTTGCATTGGTTTTCAGAGTACTTTGCAAGGTATTGTTGCATTATCCCTATTTTATATACAGAGAAACTGAGGAAAAGAGAGGAGAAGTGACTTGCCAAAGGTCACACAGCCATACAACAGTACAGCCAGGAATAGAACCTAGTTCTTCTGAATCCCACTTTAGAACTGGATCCATCACGTCACAGCACAGACTCCCTATAATGGTCAATATGGAATAAAGAACTGAAGTAAGTAATACCACTTAAATGAAGCTAAATCAATATCTACAAAGTTGCCAGAAAAGAGGAAAGAAGCCAGTAGTGACTAAGAGCCTGTGGATTAGGAAAGAAAGACTGGTAGCTTTGGTTCAAACTTTGAGCTAATTGTATGTGTGTGATCCCTGTTCTTCAAGTCAAGCAAATACAAAACCAAGCCTCATTGTTGTCAGACATACACAGCTTTATTCCATCTCTTAGGGCTGGGCAACCCATTTATAGCAAATAATTTATCTGATGAGTATTTGAGATATTTTTGTTTTCCTGAAAACATTCTTTGGAAGAAAACATCACTTGTATGAATATGCACAGAAAACAAATAGGCTGGAAAATGCCATTAAAGGAAACTGATGATAGTTATTTGATTTTTCTCCCCTCTGGTACAATAGTCCAAGCTTAGCCCAAGATTCTACTAACTTCTACAAATCCAGTAGCAGAATATTATTCTTATTTAGGGTGGGTAATAACAATCATGTTTTCTCTTTCTGGCCTTTTCTCTGCTCAGTTCAGTACAGTATTTATTGACTCTAATTAACTTTGCACTAGCGCGGCAAATCTAAAGATGATCTTGAATAACATTTAACAATACCAAACACAAAAATATTCTTATTTGCCTGTTGGATGGGTTTTACTACATTCTCTCAGCTCTGGGGCAGAGAAACAATTATGTAGTTTCTACAATCTCTAAGTATATGTAAGAGTGCTGTGGGTGAAAATCCTGCCTGAAAAATAAGAGGGAAGAAAGATATAGGGCTTGTCTATACTTAGAACACTTCAGCAGTGCAGCTGCAATGCTTCAGTGAAAACACTGACTATGCCAACTGGAGGACTTCTCTCACCTATGTAGGTAATCCACCTCCCCAAGAGGCGGTAGCTAGACTGATGAGAAATTTCTCCTGGTGACCTAGGTCTGTCTACATTGGGGGTTAGGTCAATTTAACTTCATCATCGGGCTGTGGATTTTTCACACCCGTGAGCAAACTAGTTATACTGACCTAATTTCCTGTTATAGAATCAGGCTTCAGTGTCTTCTGAAAATAAAGATGTAGCTTTTAAAAAAATATTAGGTATCTCTAAAATTTATACACATACACACATATGGGAAATCTGAGAAATACAAAGGCTATTTTCTTTAAGCATATTAACATTGTACAATTATTATGCTTATTAAATATCAAAATTGTATGTTCTCTCAAAGTTTATAAGATGAGCCACTATGTGAGCTTAGACTCTAACAGCTGATTTAGAGTAACTAGAATGAAAAAGAGATTCAAAACTTTGCAGACTAAACTCAGGAGAGGCACAGGTCTGATCTACACTGTAGGGGATCGATCTAAGGCTTTGTCTACACTTACAGTTTTGCAGCGCTGGCAGTTACAGCTGTGGTCGTACAGCTGTGTACGGCCAGCGCTGCAGTGTGTCCACACTGACAGCGACCAGCGCTGCAGTGTGTCCACACTTGCACCAGTTGCAGCGCTGTTGTGAGTGGTGCATTGTGGGCAGCTATCCCACAGAGCACCTCCACTCGCACTGCCTGGGCTCAGAGCCTGGAGAGGAGGGGGAGGTTGTAGAGGAACACGAGAAGGGAGGCATACTGAGGTGTTTGAAAGACTCCGAGGATAGTCATGCAGGCAGGACTTATTTTCCATGCCAGGAAAGCTACCAGTGCCACAGCTGCTGGGACTTGGGTTAAGGAGGAACAGCAGAGGAGCCTGTTCCTGGTAAGAAGCTTATTATAAGGATGCAAATGTTTGGAAGCAGGGGGCTATGGCTGCCTGCAAGCATGCTAGATGTGAATAGCCCATTGATTTCCCTGTACTGCTCTTTGCTTTCCACAAGCCACAAAAACCCCATGGCATTCCAGAGTGAAGCCAACCCCACCCCTACCACCTTCCCAGGTGAGGCTGTGTGTGCAAGAATGGCTCTGAGAGTAGCTGCTGGTGGCAGATTGGGTAGTAGGGTTCAGTGTTATTTCCACCTGTAGCTGATCTTTTGCTCCAACAAGTCACAGGAAACCGCATGGCTTCCACCAGTGAAGGCAACCCCCACCTACCCCAACCCAGCAGGTGACCACGTGGCACGTCCCCCTTCCACCTGTGAGACGCGTGTGGGGAAACTCGCCATCTCTATCTGCAGCTACGGCCCTCTCTGTGCTATGCTCAGAATGTGTAAATGGATGCTACAAAAAATCTCTTAAAAACATGCAAGCTCTGTATTAACAGTTTATCCTCTGTGTTTTTTTTTAAAGGAACTTGAATATACTGCCCATCAGTGCAGACTTTGAAAGACTGGAAGCTTAAGAAAAAACCAGGAAGACTAAGAAGAGATGGTGAAAAGCCAGTTATGAATTGCAATTCCACAGAAAAATAAAAAGTTGCAAGACTGGGGGATAAGGAAACATGAAAGGACAGGCTGCAAATAAAGGAGAAGGCTGCCAAGAGAAAGGAATGGACACCAAGAGAAGACAGATCAGGCAGAATGACTTAAAAAAAACGTGGAACAAAAAAAGCCTCAATTTCTTTCATGTATTATTTTAACTTTCGCATAAATATATGAATAATAAAATTATATACATTGCATCATATATGCTGTGATTGGTTATTAACTGACTGCTGTTTCACATGTGTGGGTCCCCGCCAACTCCCTGGGGGTGTGCCACATGTGTTGGTTCAGCTGCTCCCTGCAGGGTTAATGCCCTGAAACGGGCAAGGTAGCCAGTGGACATGGGCTGGGCTGAGGCAGGGCAAGGGGCTGACTGGAGGTAGGCGTCTGCTCAGGCAGGGCAAGGGAGTGGGCTGTGTTTGGAGACAAGGGGTGTGGTGCGGGCTGGCTTCCAGGCAGTGGGGTGCAGCAGGGGTTGACTGGACACAGGGCGCGGGGTGCGGGCGGGCAGAGTTGCAGAGCTGGTTGCGGGCAGCAGTGGTGTGGGGGGCTGGCTGGCTTGGGCAGGGTGCAGGGGTGGGTGGCTAGGGGTTGGCTGGAGACAGGAACAGGGTGTTTGGCAGAGGGTGGCTGTGAGCACGGGGTGGCAGAGCTGGCTGCAGGCGGGGGGCCGGACTGGTGTGGGCAGCGTCATGGGTGCAGCAGAGGCAGCTGGAACACACAGCCCTTTAAGTAGGCCCACCAAACCCCATTCTAACTCCGGGGACTTTTAAATAAGCCGCGGGAGCGCCTGGGGAATGCAAGAGGGAGGCGGGCTCCAGTGGCTTATTTTGAATGGAGGGACCGGGGTGGCACTGAGGCAGCTGAGCCCCGGACTTTTATCCTCCCTCACGTGCCCCCAGGACTCAGGGCGGCTTATTAAGGGCCCAGAGCCCGCCGGGGTACGGCTCTCCTGGCCGGGGAGCGCGTTAACAAAGCCCCGCCGCCCCGCTCTCCTGGCCGGAGCGCAGACAAAGCCCCGCCGCCCCGCTCTCCTGGCTGGAGCCCTGGCCGGAGCGCCGCAAGCCCCGTAGCCCAGCTGGACGCTCTAGCTGGGAGAGCGGGGCCATGCCGCGCTCCCGCCGGCGCTTCACTCAAAGGAGCAGGACCATCGGAGCAGACACAGCTGGGGATGGGGTAAGTTTAAAAAAAAAAAAAAAAAAAATTAAAAGGTGCCTAAGGTGCGGGGCCCTCTTAGGCGTGGGGTCCGATTCCCCGGCAGCACGGGTCGTTGGAACGGAAGCGGAATGACCCACACCCTTTCCGTCCCCTTCCCACAACCCAACAGCGACAAAATGGGACGCCCAGGTGCTCTGTGGATAGCTGCCCACAATGCACCACTCACAACAGCGCTGCAACTGGTGCAAGTGTGGACACAGCTGCAGCGCTTGGTCGCTGTCAGTGTGGACACACTGCAGCGCTGGCCGTACACAGCTGATGACCACAGCTGTAACATGCCAGCTTTCTGCAAAACTGTGAAGTGTTAGACAAAGCCTCAACAGCAAATCATTCCTTATTCAAAGTTAGCCAGACTGTTTTTTAAAAGAATTGGAGGATAGTATGTCAGAGGCTTCAGCGTTAAACAAGTATGAGAAAATCACCTACCCTTCTGAACAGTGTAATCACTGCCATGTTCCTCCCCACTCCTCATCAATCTTTACAAAGTTGCCAGAAAGAGAAGAACCCAGTGTGACTAAGGAGCTGTGGTATTAGTGAGAAAGACTGGTAGCTGGAGGTTTGTTAAACTCTTGACTATTTATGTGTGGATCACCTGGTTCATTCAGTCAAGCAAATACAAACACCAAGCCTCCATTGTTGTCGACGATACCAGCTTTATTCCATTCTTGAGGGCTGGGCAATCACCATTTATCGAAAATAATTATCTGTGAGGTATTTGAGATATTTCTTGTTTTCCTGAAACCATTCTTTGAAGAAACATCACTTTATGAATTATGCACAGAAAAACAATAGGCTGGAAATCCATTAAAGGAAACGATGATAGTTATTTGATTTTCTTTTCCCCTCTTGGTACAATAGTCCAGCTTAGCCAAGATTCTACTAACTTCTACAATGCAGTTCGCAGAATATTTATTCTTATTTAGGGTGGGTAATAACAATCAGTTTTCTCATTTCTGGCCTTATTCTCTGCTTCAGTTCAGTACAGTATTTTTGACTTAATTAACTTTGCCACATAGCGCTGGCAAATCTAAGATGATCTTGAATAACATTTACAATCACAACACAAAAATATTCTTATTTGCCTGTTGTGGTGTTTTATACATCTCTTCAGCTGGAGAGAAAGACACATTTATGTAGTTTCTACAATCTCTACGTATATGTAAGACGATAGCTGTGGCGGTGAAATTCCCTGCCATGAAAAAATAAGAGGAAGAAGATATAGGCTTGTCTATACTTAGAACACTTCCAGGCAGTGCAGCTGCCATGTGCAGTGGAAACAGCTGCTATCAACCTGGAGGAACTTCTTCACCTTGTTAGGTAATCCACCTCGCCAGAGAGGCGGTTAGCAGACTGATGAGAAATTCTCATGGTGACCCTAGGTCTGTCTACATAGGGGTATTAGGTTCAATTTAACTTCATCATCGGCTTGTGGATTTTCACACCCGTTGAAGCAAACTAGTTTACTGACCTAATTTCCTGTTATAGCAATCAGGCTTCAGTGTCTGTCGTAAAATAAAAGATGTACTTTTAAAAAAATATTAGGGTATCTCTAAAATTTTATACACATTTACGACCATTATGGGAAATCTGAGAAATCACAAAGGCTTATTTCTTTAAGCATATTACATGTGTAAATTATATGCTTATAATATCCAAAATTGTATGTTCTTTCAAGTATTATAAGATTGAGCACGTATGTGACGCTTAGACTCTAACAGGCTGATTTAGGTACATAGAATGAAAAAAAAAAAAAAAAAAAGAGATTCAAACTTTGCAGACTAACTCAGGAGAGCACAGGTCTGATATTACACTGTACGGGGATCGATTCTTAAGGCTCTTTGTCTACACTTACAGATTTTGCAGCGTGGCAGTGTACACGGCTTGTGTCTACAGTGTGTACGCGCCGCGCTGCGGGTGTTCCAGACTGACAGCGACCAGCCTGCGTGTTGTTCCACACTTGCACCGTCTGCAGCGTGTGATGTGAGTGCATGGTGTGAGGCAGCTATCCGAGAGCACTCGTCCCATTTTGTCGCCTGTGTGGCGAAGGCTGGGAGCGGAGGGTGCGGGTTCATTCGCATCCTGCTTTCCAACGCCCGTGCATGCCAGGACTCGCCGAACCCACACCTAGAGGGGCCCCGGCACCTTAGGCACCTTTTATTCTTTTTTTTTATTTAATTAACCCGTTCCCCCAGCTGCAGTCTGCTCATGGTCCCACTCCTCTTGACGTGAAAGCGCCCGCGGAGCGCGGCATGGCCCCGCTCTACCCAGCTAAGAGCTCCAGCCGGTGCTGGGGCTTGCGGGCGCTCCGGCCGGGTCCAGCATGCGGTGAGTAGGCGGAGAAGAGTAGTGGGGGGGGCGCGCGTGGCGGTTTGTCGCGTCGGCTACTTAATTCCGGCCAGGATCGAGCGGGTGCGGAGTCCGTTCCACCGCTCTGATCAGCGTCGAGCACTCTCCAGCTAGTCACGGATGCGGCTCGTGGAGACGTGAGGCCGGGTCGCGGAAGCCCGCACCTTGCGCCCTCCGGCCGGGGAGTTTCTGCGCCTGAAGACTTGGGCCCCCCTTCCGGATCCGCCACCCCGCGTTGTAAGGCCAGGTGGCTACTGGCAGGGCGCTAAGGGCCGCCCGCCACCAAATCCCTAGCGAAGGCCCCCCCGCTTCCCGTTGCGGGAAGCTCGGTCTCATGAAGAGCGCGGCCGGGGCCAAGGCCAGCGAGTCTGTGTGCTATTCGCGAGCCTGCGCAGGCGCGCAACGTGCGCCTGCCTAGGGACGCCCGCCCACTTCCATCTCAATGGGGCGTGAGTACACTCAGCGCGCGGCAAGCCCCGCTCTACCCGGCTGTAAGCTCTGAAATACCGAGCTGCCGGTAAGCTAGGGCCGGAAGCAAAAGTTCGCTCGGGTGCCTTGTGAATTGGATATAGCCCCTCCCTGACACGCCCCCTGCTTGGGGGCGCTCTTGAAGCGCTGTAGACACCGGGCCCGGCGATTCAATTAGTCTGGGGCGAGCTAATCCAGCTGCTGATCATGCCCCCTCCCCGGCTCCTTCATAATTAGCGCACACACTCTCTCTACCGTTCCGCCTCCTCGTCGTGTTAAGTAGTTTTTGGAACGGCTATTACGGACGTGGTGGTTGTTGGGCCTTAGAACTGTGACTAGCAATTTAGGACCGCCTCATTCGTTATAGTGCTTTGCGGGGTGGGCACTGAGGCAGCTGAGCCCCAGGTGACTTTTAATCCCCCTCACTGCCCCAGGCTCACGGGGCTTTAGGGCCCGAGCACTCAGCCGATCTCGCCGCGCAGCTCATGCACAGCGTGTCCTCATAAGGTCGATCGTTGATATTAACGAGTGCAGGCTTCGGCTCGTAAGACGTGCGCGTCCATATCTGTCGCTCCACACTCGAAGTGACTGGCTCTGTGTGTGGGCGTCTCTCGTACATTCGACTCGCGGTGCTCGCGGAGCAGCTCCAGCCGGGAGAGTGGGCCTTGCCGCGCTCTGGCCAGAGCCACCCGGCTCTTGCCGCCACGCTCCGGCCGAGAGGGCGGCAGCTCCGCGATCTCTCGCTCTCCGGCTGGGAGCCGGCTCAGAGCGTGGACAGCTTCGGACTCGCTCTCTGGCCGGAGCGCGACCAGCCCCGCCGCCCACTTGCATGCTGAGGCCCGTTCCGGTGAGGCGCGCAAGCCCCGCAGCGCCGGCTTGAGAGCTCTAGTCGTGAGGAGCGGGGGCCATGCCGCCCGTCTGCCCGCCGGCCCCGTGCGTAGTCTTCCACTAACGTATCGTTCAGGACCTCGGAGCAGCTTGCTCTGGGGACGGGTAAGTTAAAAAAAACAAATATTAAAAAGGTTGCCTAAGGTTGCCGGCCCTCTTAGTTTGGGGTCGATTCCCTGGCAGCACGGTGTCGTTGACAGGGATAGCCGCATGACCCGACTTCGTACCTCCCTCTCCCACAACCCCCAGCGCAAATGGCGAGCGTGCTTCAAGCGATGACCAGAGAGGCTGAAAAGGAATGCTGGGATAAGTTCTAATACCCTGGAGGCCAATAAAAACGCTGGTGAGTGTCCACACCTGATGACCAGCGCTGCATCACCAGTGCTGGTCTCGCTACACCGGAAGCAGACCCAGGTGTACAGCCAGCGCTGCAAAGAGGGAGTTGCAGCACTGGCTGAGCTTTTAAGTGTAGACACCTGCTAAGTTGCAGCGCTGTAACCCCCTCGCCAGCGCTGCAACTTGCAAGTGTAGCCAAGCCCTAAGATATGCAACTTCAGCTAAGAGAATAGTGTAGCTGAAGTCGACTTATCTTAGATTGACTTAGAATCACTTACTTCACGTCCTCATGGCATGGGGTCGATTGCCGCCGTCCCCCATCAATTTTGCTTCTGCCTCTTGCCAAGCTGCAGTTCAGCAGTCGACAGGAGAGTGATCAGGGATCGATTTATCGCGTTTACACTACACACGATAAATTGATCCCCGATAGATCACTACCCACCAAGCCAGTGGGTAGTGTAGACATACCCACAGAGTATGTAGGTTGGACTACCAGATGCTTCTGTGTAGGCAAGAAGGGAGCAAATAATGTTTTTCAAAGTAATTATGTGGCTAAAACTATGAGAGGGGAAACTTCAAAGGAAAGAGGCTCTTAGAGCTAACATCCTGCCATTAAAGCACAGAGGTGTACTGGAATAAGGATCAAGCGCCAATGAAAAATTCAGCCTCCTTGAATAAATCTTGTAAAAACTCAAAGAAAAGGAAATAAACTAGGACTCTGACCTAGTAATCATTTAAATTATTTTCAAGAAACCCAATTAGTTCAAGAAGCCTGGGATCAGGAACCTGTGGCTAAAATGTCATTTTAGTTCAAATTTTCCACCATTACACTATCACCAATACTGCTCTGTTGATTGTAGCATCTGTGGTAATATGAGTTTAAACTGGCCATCAATGTTTTACTAGGGCTAGAGGCCACTGCAGTTAAAATACACGGCAAGGCCTGTCTAAATGAGTGCTCCCACCATTGTTACCACTGTTGGAGTTTCACAAGTGGTCATTTTTCAGAGGACAGCTGAAGAAAAGTGCTCATAGAGAAGGACTAAATGTAACTTATTAGAATGGCTTTACCTCATCTTAGCTATATTTACTGTTCATGATTTAAAAGATTATGATTCACTCCTAATCAATCAGATCTAGTTCAAGCCATTCACAAAATAATTTATTCTGTTTCTATCAGATTCTCATGGAGAGCAAGCCATTATCTGAATATCGAATTTCTTATATATTTTGTCATGTTCTTTTTTATTGAAGATCCTATCAGGGGTGTGGGGGAGGGAGGGAGGTCTTAATAAAAAGTCTTCACAAAAAATAAATTCTTTCTCGCTCTGTCTTTTGTAACATTTCTGTAAATTAATTCACAGACTCAAAATGGCAGTACAAAATGTAATGTACTACTATGTCAACATACAGTGCAGATGTTCATCTGAATCACATTATAGTTATACAACAATGATGGTCTATAAGAAATATTTTTGCTCTCTCCTTCTTTATTAAATACTTAAAATTAAAAGACTCTTCTTGAAATTTCACTGGTAACTTTCTTATTTGTTTTTATGAACGGGCTAAAAACTTTACGTTTATCTAAGAGGCATATGTACAGATATCACATATGCTATGGCCAAATAGCAGTAAGTTGATAGATATTGAAGTCAATGGGGCTATATAGTACTCACTCAAGTGCTTTGTTTGACTAGGGTTTGTATTACTCTTTTAACTCTAGAGAAGGCTTCTGCAAACTAGGGGGAGAAAGGGGAGATGAACTGGAGAAACTTTGTGTAAGAACTGCTGTTGCCCTGTTTTGTACCTATCTTGTAGATAAGAGGAATACTTCATTACTACCTAGGGTTGATTATCTGGTGACACTGTTAAAAAATAGATAAGTATTGCATTCATATAAGAAAGTTTTAATAGGTATGGGAAGAAACATTCCCTATGGGTAAGCTATTCTAGAATAGTCCACTATACGGTTGCTTGCACCTATGCTAAGCATTTGATACTAGCCAGTGTCAGAAGTGGGCTATTGGTCTGATACAGAATGGCATGTTCCTATATAAAAATATCACCAAGTAAACATAACACCCTACTTGCACTCAAACAGGTTTAGATTCTGCCCGCTATTTTTGTGTATTACGAAAAAAATAACATTTTAGATTTTTGTTTTGCTTTCTTAAGAATCAACCAAGGATATAATTTAACTCTTGAGCCACCTCTGAAACACTCCTTAATATCAATTTGTTTTTGTAGTATGATGAGTGTTAAGGAGAAAGTTATAGTGGTTCCACTTTGCCATGGTTGCAGTGATTAACATCAGATGAGATGCCACAGTGGAGCTGCAAGGTATCTAACCATAATTCAGGAGACACTTAGCAGGTCACTTAAATGTCAAAAAACCTTAATTCTGTCTATTTACAGAGCTAGTTTTATTTACAGAGCTAGTTCTGAACCAAAAAAAAAAAAAATTATGAGCATCTCTATATGGGGTTATGAGGAGTTTCTGACCGAGAAAAATGAAGTCACCAGAACTTCTAACTGTAAAAAGATGAGAGGAGTAGGTGTTGTTCTTCTTGCTCATTTTGATAGATCTCAGTAGCATCACATTATTTATAGACTACAGTGTACTTCTCATCTGAAAGAGCCAGCAATATAGGGAGATTACAGCAGGAGCTACAGCAGGATGTGTGGGTAAATGTAAGTCCCCCTATCACTCTACTGCCCACAACCACTGCATCCACAAGTCATGCTCCAAGCTGTGATAAAGCCAGGGCCAGCAAGAAGTGCTTCCATAGTTAGCTAGAAAGTTCCCCCAAAACACCCCTACCCCCAGTAGGAGAAGCCTTCAGACCCTCAGCCTCCAGACATCACAATGGACATTCACCCATACACTTATAGTTCTTTGGACTATGCTCCCATCACATCCCCACCTTTCCACCCTTCTCCTTTCTATCAGTGTATGTAGATACTTATATTTTTGGTTCATTCTGCCATGGACTTGTCCAATTTATTTATTTTCAGGGGCTTCTTGAAATTTTTTATTCAAAAATTTTATTTGACCAAAAAAAGTCTTTTTGTCACAAACGATAATTTCCATGAAAATTTTCTATTTTTTCAAAATGTTCCAATTAAAAAAATCGTAATAGACAAAAATATGTTAACTTCCCAAATATAGATTGGAGAAAAGTTGCTATTAATGACAGTAGAGCCCAGTTATTCCTAGATATGATGACCAACAGATTTCTTCACTAAATGGACATGGAATAAAAATGAGATGATGCTGTTTTAGATTTTATTTTAGTAAGTGGTGAGTACAATATAGAAGAGCTAGTCATAGAAAACAAACTCAGATGATCATGAAATGATTCAGATTAAATTAAGGGGATAGGTCATCAAAAACAAGTAGGTAAACTAAGATTTTAGATTTCAAAGGGGCAGATTTTAATAAATTAAATGAGCTATTTAGTAATGTCAACTGAAATGAAAATCTCTGGGACTCGAATGTGGAAAAGATTTGGAATTTTTAAGTCAAAGGTGAAAAAACTGTCTGGATTTGCATTCCAAACTAAGGCAAAACAAATAGTTTTCTTAGGGCTTCAGATAGGGAATGGCTCCAGACCTAACTGAATGAATAATCACTTCAAACAGGATATTAGGAGTAAACAGAGATACTTATAAAGAATGGAAAAAAGGATTGATCAGCAAACAAAACTATGTATTAGGGGTCAGAAAGTGCAGAGATAAAGTTAAAATTGCCAAAAGTCAAGCTGTGTTAGATCTTGCAAAGGAAATTAAAACAAATAGTAGAATGGTCTTAGGGCTCATATAAATAAAAAGAGATAAAAAAAGAAGAAATGGGGCTGTTATATAGAAGGATTTGTCTTGAGACTGATTTTATTAGTATTTTCATTAGTGAACTTCGCGGAAAAAGTAGGAATGTACTAATGAAATGATACAATGTTGGGAGGCATCATCAACACAAGGGAGGATCAGAATGTTATATATAGAAAGAATTGAATGAGGACTGGAGTAATACAAATAGGATGAAATGTAACAGTACAAGTGCAAAATTATGCATTTAGGGACTAGTAACAACAATTGCTTCTATTAGCTGGGGGGCTCATCAATCAGATGCACCAGATGAGGAGAAAAACCTAGGCGTGTTAGTTGATCACAGGATGACTATGATGACAGTTTGATGTGGTCAGGAAAAAAAGGCAAATGTGAACCAATGATGAAGTAAGGTAGGTCAAGTAGCAAAAGAGAAGAATTAATGCCATTGTACAAGGCACTGGTAAAAATTCTTCTAGAATACTGTGTACAGATTTGGCCACCCATGTTCAAGAAACATGAATTCTTATTGGAACAGGGGTGGGAAAGGATACAGTGATTTGGGAATCAGTCTGTACACATCTATGAACTCTGGTTAACATTATGAAGTTATAAAGTTTTATTAAGAAAACTCCCGTCAGAATGGAATACCTTTAAACGATAGACTGGGTTCTAGCCAGGAGAACTAGTTTAGCAGGGGAGAGGTCACCTCAGCAAAGAAACTTTCCCGGCAGAGGTTTTGGATCACCCATTGAAGCTGCCAAGGGAGTCACTTGACAAAGGAGGCTAAAAATTAGAAAAGTGAAGTAGCTGATCTATCTGGATTTTTGACCATTTTCCTCCAGTTTAACAGGAGGAAAGGGCAAGCGAGGAAAGGAGATTCCATGAGGAAGAAGCCACTCACCATACAACAGCCTGTGTGAGGCAATGGAAATTGTCTCTGCCTGCTTTCCAGAGCCCAGTTGGCTTCCCCAAGGACACCCAAAGAAAGATGAGCTAGTAAGGGGCATTGTAGTTAGGATGTTTACTGTTTTCTAAATGATTGACACTCTCGTGTGCATTATGTAATTAATTAAAAGGGCAATAACATCCTGAGTGTCTTAGTGTGCTACCTGCTTCACAGTAACCACGTGCCTCCTAACAGAGTTAAATGGTAAAACAGACAGCTTATACCAGGGGTAGAGTTTTGAGAGATGGTATGTTTAAGCCACAGGGGAACCTGAAGAATCAGCACTGCACCAAGGAGCTAAGAAGCTGGACAGTGGGCTTCAGCGCTGAGTGGGGTTCTAGACAAAAGATCTGTGTCCAGCCCTCGAGAGTGTGCCTAGGGATGCCAATATTAGGGCAGTGGTATCCAGCAGCTGGATCCCTTCACAGTAGTCCAGTGGGTAGACAGCTGATGCATTTGACTGGATCCGTGGAAAAGGGCTTACTAAGATGATTGAGGTAATGGAGAGCCTATTTTATGAAAGGAGACTAAGAGAGCTAAGTTTGTTTGGCATGAAGGCTGGGGGATATGATTGGTCTCTATAAATATTTCAAAGAGTAAAGTGCAGGAAGGGAGAAAAGTGATTTAAGCTGAAGGACTGTTTTGACACAAGAACAAATAGGTATAAAGTGACCATGAGCAAATTTAGGCTGGAAATTTGAAAAATTTTAACCACCAGAAGAGGGAAGTTCTGGAACAGTAGTGGGGGCAAACAACCAAAGTAGTTTTAAGATGGAATATGATAAGTTTACGAACAGAATTATTTGACAAGGTTGCCTGTGATAACAGGTGACTGGACTCCGTGACCCTGGAGATCCCCTTTGTCCTATGCCCTATGTTCTTAAGAAAACATTGGGTTTTTTGCCCCTTTTCCTCCTTATTTCCTCCCTCCTCCCAACTTCTTCAGTGGCAAATGGAAAAAAAGAATGGGAATAAAAATGGGTAAACAAGTACAATGTGGAGGGATGGAGTCAAAAAAAGGTGAGAGAGGAGGAAAAAAACAACCCAAAACTGAAAACCAATGAAAAATGTGTTTTCAAACCTGAAAATTATTCCAGTTTTGCTTTTTGTTAAAAAATCAGACACTTCTAATTTTTTTTCATGAAAATTTTCAAGAAACTGAAAATGTTCACAATTTTTGGTGACAGAAACTAACCCCCTCCTCTTTTTTTTACCAACACTAGATTCACATTCTTCTTCTAGTGAAATAACTAACACTTGCTTTATCTCCATTTTAGATTTGATTGCACTTTTTATTTTCTGATGCCGAGGATAAGGAATTGTATAAAGGTTAATCTGAGTGTGAAACAGCATCACCCTATAAGCACTGAGGCTATAACCAGCATTTTGAAAAAGCCATTCAAATTTTAACAGTTTTCTCCTCCTTTTGTGGCATTCCTTTTCATTTGGTCACTGATTTCTTATAACTTTTCTTACCTGCTTCTTGTCAGTCTTTGGGCTACAATAAAAGTGTAATTTAAAATTAATACCGTGTATGCCTTCTCCTTAGGAATAATGTTTCTGATCCTGCTCCCATTGAACTCAATGGCAAAACTTTCACTGACCTCAGTGGTGCGTGATTGAGCCCTATGTTCCATATTTATATAAAGAACATTTGGAAGACATAATAGATCTTTTATCTTTGTCTCTACTTTTGCCCAGAAAGCCAAATATTATGTCCAGCCATTTGTATCTATTTTTAATTTCACTTTAAAAGTGAAAGTGGCTTTAGTACCTACAAAAGGTTTTTATTAGTTGTACAGTCCCATACCACTATGTTTTGCTGTGAAAATGTGTTATCTTAGCACAAAAATATGGTGCTTACAGGTATTCAAGTGATAGGAGGTAATTGTCCCATCCTACTCAGCACTGGTGAGGCCTCAGCTGGAGTACCATATCCCATTCTGGGTGCCTCTCTTTAGGAAAGATGTGAACAGACTGGAGAGAGTCCAGAGGAGAGCAACAAAAATAATGAAAAGTTCAGTCACATTTAATACTGAGAAAAAATGACTGAGGTATGTCCTGATAATTGCCTTCAATATGTTATGGGATGCTATAAAGAGGACTGTGATTAATTGTTTTCCATGTACACTGCAACAAGGTTAGATTAGATATTAGGAAAAAATCTTCTAACTACAAGGTTAGTTATGGTCTAGATTTACTTGGTCTAGTTTTATTTGGTCCTGGCTCAGTATAAGGGGCAGAACTTTATGACTTCTCATGGTCCCTTCCAACCCTACAGTTCTATGATTCTTTGCATAAAGGTAGAGTCCACTATACAGGTGCTAGAGGTAATTTTTTTCTCCTATTTCTACATTTGAAACTTTGTGTTATATAGCATCAGATGATATAAATATTTGTGGGACATTTTACAGTAGGTAGTATGTAGCCATTCTTGGATTTTTTAGACTCCTTTGTTTTCTCCATTAGATTAGAAATGTGTTAAACTACACAGAAAGAATTCAAATTGACAATAAAGTGTTTATTCTTACATTTGCAGATAATGTAACAGTATAGCCTCCCTCAGGGTTTACTTTCCAACCAGATTGCACTTCCTGAACTGTTAACTTATTATGAGGCTAGAGGAGCAAATTAACAAAGCTTATCACATGATTATCATTAAAGAGAAACTTGATGTCTCTTTGCTTGCTGATATCCAAGTTTGACACATTTTCTTCTCTTTGGGGGGTCTGTTTGCACAGTATCTGCATCTTCCATTAACACCAATGAGAGTTACATGCATGAACAGAGAGGAAAATAGTTTGTTTGTCTTAATGCATTGCATCTTGATTTTGGGAAAATAAAATAAATTAAGAAAGAGTAAACTGGTTAGGAGCATAAAAGAATCAACCAGACCCTTCACCTAAAAATTATAGTGTCCTTGAACTTAATCATTGTGTAATTATTCTTCAGTGTCCTAAAGTTTCAATATTACAGGAGTGGTCTATTTTTGATACCTTTATTGGTTTATGCCTTGTTCTAATACCTAGAATGGTGGATTTGGAGCTGCTGCCCATATCACGTTATAGTACCAACCATATGGGAGGCTTGGTCTTTGCATCTGAAGGTCCATGATAGTGAAATGCTATCCATATCCATAACGTATGATATTTTCATCAGCATAGCAGTCATGGATCATTTTCCTTGTGCATATAGACACTGAATATCTTTACAGAATAGAATATCAGGGTTGGAAGGGACCTCAAGAGGTCATCTAGTCCAACTTCCTGCTCAAAGCAGGATCAATCCTTAGATTTTTGCCTTAGACCTCTAAATGGCCCCCTCAAGGATGGAGCTCACAATGCTTGGTTTAGTAGGCCAATGCACAAACCACTGAGCTATCCCTCCCCACATCTTGTCTTATGCATTTCTCCTATCACTTCACTAAAACAGAGGCAGTTTTGAAACATGTTTAAAAATAATGGAGGTTCTTCAATGTGTAAGTGTATTAAGTAGTTTGAAATTCGTTAAAGGAGCTCCAATGTATCTGGCTCCACTCAACCATTATAAAGAACACAATTTAGATGGTGTCCTCACTCATGCAGTCTTGCATTTGCTTTTGAATGAGAAAAACTGAAAGCCAAGTAAGGGGAACAAAGTCAGATATTTAATTCAATTTGTAAATATCCTGTGTGCTTGGAGGGGAAAAATTAAAACTTTAAGAGCAGAGAGATTTTTACAGAATGTAAGATTTGAATATTTACAAGATTGGAGAAAACAGTTTTTAACAAATATACCATCTGGAGCAAATTTCTTTGTTCTTTGTAAACACAGGATTAAAGGACATCAACGCTGTAAACTGAGGATTTAAGGGATGGTGATATATCCTATCAGGAACTCTGATGTGACATATACAAAAAAGTTTGTTTGTTTAAATTTTGTTTTATTTTTAACTGGCTTGTGCTTACAAAGACTAGTACAGTAGTTGAAAACTTTTAGTGATTCTTTTTTAGGGCTGGTCTACACTGGGGGCGAAATCGATCTAAGATACTCAACTTCAGCTATGTGAATAGTGTAGCTGAAGTCGAAGTATCTTAGATCGAGTTACCTACCGTCCTGACGGCACAGGATCGATGTCCGCGGCTCCCCCTGTCGACTCCGCTACCGTCGTTCACGTTGGTGGAGTTCTGGAGTCGACAGGAGCTCGTTCGGGGATCGATTGCTACCCGCCGATACGGCCAGTAGTGAAGACATACACTTAAATGCACAATGTGGTGCCTAGAGGCTAAGGCAAATGTATGGACTCTAATTTATCCACTCTGTTGTAAAACACTACCAAATCAGAATAGATTACTCCCACTTTGTTCAAGCATAAATGACTACAAGCTACAAGGCAACTGTGAACAGGGCTCGAAGTTTCTCAAGCTACAGAATGTAGTCATGTACCATACACAAACAAAGAAAAAATACTGTGAAAATCTGGTTCTTTTGCGTTGAGGATAACATGGCTAGGAACTGACATTTGCATGTGTTTTTATTTCTTTGAACATTTATATAAATTTTTCTTGTAAACGTTCTGAAAATTCTGATTTTCCTAGAGCCTTTAAAATCTGTAATAGTTGCTGCTGCTGTTTATTTTTTTCTCCTAGCTGTACAATGTTAATAGGTTACAGGAGAGTGATGGATGAAACAAACGATTTGAAGGCTGGTTTCACAGGATTATCCAGAATTTCATATGCTTGTTATCCAGATTTCCTTATGATTTACCATGCTATGGTAGTTCTGCTTAGGCCTCACAGAATACTTATTTCTACTACTGGTAAGCACCATGCTGAAGCTTTTACAGATTTATCAACATCTTACTGTCAGATCCTTGTCCTGTTAAGTGTTCTATAGCAGAGGAATTGAGTGAGAATATACCACATCCCCAGGAAGAAGAAAAAAGGGAAAGACAAGAAAAAGCACGCATTTTTCAGAGTGAAAGAAACTAAAGGAAGAGGTCAAGATTTAGCCTTCAGCCTTTGTTTCCCATTCTTTGAAAGACTGCTATAAAAGCATGAAAATCTGCTGCATCTCTCTAATAGAACTTAACAGTTTCCCATCTTCATAGTTCTCCAAAACCATTTACTAAGTAATTAATTCAGTGTGGCAATGGGTCTGATTCTGCTCTCAAGTCAATGGTAAACTTTCATTGATTTCAGCAGGAGTAGGACTAAGCGCTAGATAGGCACACCGTAAGATCAGTAATTGTTCAACAACAGCTCACATAAATCTGAACGTTAACAAGTTTCACTGAAAGAAAAAGGATGTGTGGACACATTTATTGTTAAAAAACTAGTGGATCACAAAAGATCAGGGAATAGCACTGATTATACCATATGACCTTTGTTCCTGAAGTCGGGGTGGGCAGGGTAGTAAAGGCAATGCACAAAGTAACAAGAGTATTAAACTTACTATTTGTATATATTTATGGGGTCCTACCCAAAATAGGGGACTCAGAATTTGGATCCATCTGCATAAAAGAGTCAAGAGATTTGCAGTAGGTGAGAAAGGAATACAGATGATTACATCATTCCATAAAGCTTTCAGCATTCCTCCAGTATGGCTCATTCAGCACACTAGTAATTTTTCAAGAGCCTGCATACCAATAACTAAACATTTGTTCTGTTAGAAAGCAAATGTTCCTCATAATAAAGAGAGTCTGTCTGGAGCCCATAGAGGAAGAAGGGGAGTAGGTTAATTCAGTTACCTTACTTTCAAATTGCCTGAGGGTATGTCTACAATACCCACCGGATTGGCAGGCAGCGATCGATCCAGCGGGGTTTGATTTATCACGTCTAGACTCCCGTTGACTCCTATACTCCACCACCGCGAGAGGCACAGGTGGAGACGATGGGGGAGCGGCAGCAGTTGACTCACTGCAGTGAAGACACCTTGGTTAGTAGGTCTAAGTACGTTGACTTCAGTTATGTTATTCACGTAGCTGAAGTTGAGTAACTTAGATCAATTCCCCTTCTCTCTGCCCCCAGTGCAGCCCAAGCCTGAAGCATTTAAATTCCATACAATAGTTACGCAGTCACTTTAGTTACTGGAAGAATATATTGTAAAGTATATGGGCAATGTTAACTTCCTAATGCAAAGCTGACATGTAGGTAATAATTTAGGATTCTGACTGCAATTAATCTTTGTTCTCAACCCATGTTGTGTTTTGGATAATGCTAGAGGGAGAAGGGACTCATTTCCACAGGATGTGCATATAGAGAAGACCCATGGTATGCAGTTCTCACTTTACAATCCAAAAAGCCTGAGTGCACAATTTCAGGAGGGGCATCATTTGACTCTGGCACAATGCACTCACCCACCTTTCCTGGATCCTGCAGACTCTCACATGGAGAAAAAGAGAAGAGGGATCTTGGAACATAAACTGTGCCTCTTGAAACTATACAAGGAATCTAAAAAAAATCTCATGAAAACTGAAGCTGCATTCTCTTTTGTTCTGCCTCTCTCTCATAAAGAGAAGGGTTGTCCTGGAAAGCATCACTTAAGTGGTGCAGTGCTGCTTGGGTACTAGAGAGCTTCAGAGCTGGTGTTGAGGTATAGGATCTGTCTGTAAATGTCCCTAGGGGTTGCCCTTAGATCTGTGGGTTCTTCTTGCTCCCAACAAAATAACTGCAGGGAAAAATGTTTATGCTCCTCCTTCCCCTCTCCATATTTGGTAGAGAATATAAACATGTATACATCTTCCCTCCCACACACACCCCACTTTGGAAAGCTATTGCAATTTTACAATGTCTTCTTTCGGGTTTTTCTTTTAAGGCAGGTCAGTTATTCATTAGAATTCTCCATCAGAAAATGTAGGAGGTTGTTCGTTGTTGTTGTTGTTTGTTTCTTTGTGTTTGTTAGTTTTTCCCTAGCACAAGCAAACATTTGGTGAGAAAGAATAATGTGCTTCCATGACTCAGCCTCACTTGATCGTACTCCTCAATCTGCATGTACATTGCCTAGATGTAGCAGGCAGGCACCAACTGAGTTTCTCACAGGATTCCTTTGATAGCATCTGCAGCACAACATAAAGAATTCCATCAAATTGGACAGGCTTAAATTGTTTAATATAAGAGTAAAGGGCTTAAAACAGAATAAACATGGCACTGGCAAGCTGATCTATTCATAATTAATGATCACATATATAATTACTTTTGAAGTATTATATAGCACAGAAGAATAAACTGTTCTGGTCCATGTTTTGTTTTCTCGATACTTTTGCATAATTTGATTTATGGAATAGGTCTATCAGAAGCAAAGCTGCCACCAAAATATAGTAGAATTTTAAATCATGTAGTGCCTATGACAAGGACAATGTGTTTGACTTGATTACATAGAATCAAACCTCTGCCATAAAAGTGTAGAAGATTCTTTGTGGCTTTAAAACAAAAATGCTCCAAATGCAAAATAAATGTAAACCTATATATAATTGTCTACCTGAGTCTCCAAGCAGAGAAACACACCAAATCTGTGAGTAAAGTGACTCCAAGGACTTAAATAATAGGTTTATTTTGAAATCTGATCTTGAAAATCTCAATATCACTTTCAATTTTATAATTCAAGAACAAGAGAGCTCTGGTCATGGAAAGTGCATCAGGGAGGCCCAGTCTTTTCCTAAAATTCTCAGTGTCATTTCTGGGCTGCTGCTGTAGGAGGGGAGCAAGTCAATGACTGTAACCCTATTACATGAAAAGGGTCACTGACTCTAATGGCTACTACTAAAGCAAGGATTTGGATTGTCTCTGGACACCTACTTTTGTTCTAACTAATCAATCCACACAGCACCTCTCCAAGGCAATTATGTAAGACTTATCCTCAAATTACAGAGATGGAAACTGAGACAGAAAGCACCTGGTGTCAGTGATAGAACTAGGGCTAGAAATCAAAATCCCTGGAGTCCAGTGTTAAGCTTAGTCTACTAGACCACACAGATTTTTCAAATACAGTCAACCTTCTTTCTCCCTGACTTGCAGTGGAAGGATACGAAATGAACTAATCTTTAGGCTGGCCTGATCTTCCCATACTCTTTGGATCATTGTGTTCTCCCAAGGGTGAATAGAAGATGCAGTCCCTGAGTTGCCCCAAGTTCAAGGACTGTAGTTGTTCCTGATCTTTCTGTAGGATGCCCAACTAAAAGGAAGGCTGCTAATTAAATAATGTAGAATACCACAAAAATGTCATCTGATAATTTATTCCACAAATACTGGTGGTCTTGGTGGAAAAAAAAATATTCTAACAACCATACATCTAACCAAATACCACAAAATATAAATTAATTGAATAAAGTATGAAAAAATGACAACGTTCACCCAATAAATTGCGTAGAGGAGTTGTGGAATCTCCATCACTGGAGATTTTTAAGAGCAGGTTAGACAACACCTGTCAGGAATGATCTAGATAATACTTAAATCTGCCATGAGTGCAGGGGACTAGACTAGATGACCCCTCAAGATCCCTTTAAGTCCTATGATTCTATGATGAATGTATATGTCAATATTGTTCAGCTGGCTTTATCCATCATTGTGGGATGCAGAGGGAAGTCAGGGTAAAGGAAACAATCAGTTGTTTCCAAAGGTTGCTACAACAGGCATTTAGGAACTTAAAATCCCTAAACTAAAGTCCCGTCCAAGCTTACCCACAAGATGAAGGTAAAGGGAAATATAGATCTTTTCCATTACCCAGAACTCCAACTGCCAGAAACCTAAATGGCCTCCTATGCTTCCCAAGTTTCCAAAATTATAAAACTTCTTAGCTGCCAAAATCTCCAGATTCTCTTGAGTCCTTACAACATCCTCACTGCACTCATGCTTTGCAAATACAAAAACTAGTGTCAAACAGAAAGTTTTGGCAGCATACAATTAATTGTTTTTAAAGTAAAAATGAATAACCAAGATTACTGTATAGGTAGCATTAAATATTTTAATATTTGGTTAAATAAAAAGTGTATTATAAATGAACTGATTTTCCTTCAGCATAACCAAGATGCTATAGAATTCATTCCAAAGTGACACTTAAAACACAGGTCTTGCTACAGAACTTAGATTCACTTTGATGCAATGTGCCCAGGGCCTTGAGTGTGTTAATCAGCAGAGCAGCACATGTGTAATCCTATGAACAGAGGTTATATGGCCTCAGTTTCAAATAAATTGTTGCTTTACATAGTTGTGACCCCTTATTCATATACAAGATTTTCAAAGAATAGCATGCAATTTGAGACTATGTAAAAAAAAAAAGTATTGCATACAATCTGCCAGAAAAAGTTAATCCGACACTTGGTTAATGGCTATAAACTATATTAGAGGAATACATTTGATCTCAGAGGTGGGGAAGTAGCACAATACCCCAACAATTCCACAAAATGCTGTGAGATAATAATTCTGGGTGAAGACAATTAATACATTCCCCAAAGGAAAGAATATTTCTCTGATTCCTGCGTGGAATGGAACAATGTAGTCTAGTTGATTGAACAAGGGACTGGAATCTGGGAACATCTGAATCTTAACCCCAACTCTCTCTTTTTATCTGATGTGTTGAATGGAGGTTCCAATGACACTTTGTCCATTTATCAGGCCAAAGCATGATTCAAGGAGAGCTTTTTAGTTCACAAAGCCCATCACCCAAAGGAATATCTATGTCCAAGTCACTTCCCTTGAGTTCTCTGTTTTAAAGAGTGATAATGTTTGTTTCCAAGATTAACTAACTAGCTAAAGACTTTTTTTGTTGTTGTTGTTGTTGTTTGGTTGTTTGTTTGTTTGTTTGGTTTGGGCAGTAAATTAGCCCCCACAAATAGGCAGAGTTAGGTCTGTAAGTATTACTTTCCTTATTATACAAAAGGAAAAATGAAGAGTAAACATGAAGGGCTTGATCCTACAAAGTTTTACTTTAAGATTTTGGCTATGCAAAGAAAAGCCCATGGCTAACCTGTGTCAGCTGACTCAGGCTTGCAGGGCTTGGACTGTGGGGCTGTTTCATTGTGGTGTTTGTAAACATCTGGTCTTGGGCTGCAGCCCAAGGGCTGGGACCCTCGACCCTCCCACCTCACGGGGTCCTATATACCAGGCTCCAGACTGAGCCCATCCATTTACACAGCAATGAAACAACTCCACAGCCTGAACTTTTTGAGCCTGGGTCAGCTAGCACAGGCCAACCACAGTGTGCAGTTGCTATGCAGACATACCATATGTGAATAGACCTATTACAGTCAATACGACTAATCTGTTTAAAGTTAAGCACATGCATAAACTTCTGCAGCCTTTGGTCTAATAGCTATAAAAGATTAGGCTCTAGATGTTTAGTCTGCTGTTAAAAAGAAAATTGGCCTTGAAACCAAACAGCAAAAGTTCCAGTAAAAAAAGTATTTTTACCTACTTAATTTTCATTAGCAGGGGGGAAGAGACTTGTCCTTTTACTATAGCAGATAGTATTCCACTGAGTACTTTTCTTCATTTTTAATCTTAAATAAAATGCATCTATGCTTACTGAAAAACACTTTGAATGACAGCAGACCTCTCTTCTTCACTATACAAATTGGCTCTCTCAGCATGCTACCTGAAACCTGACAATCACTTATGGTTAACTTCAGATGAGGCAGCTGGTCCAGACTTTCTAAGAGAGTGTTTGGGTACAATGATCACATTTGAAAGCAAAAGCCTAGAGCATTGGTTTCACTGGGAGTGAAAGTGTGGAAGTCTCTGAAGTTACTGCATCTAAGGAAACCTAATTTCTGATGAACAAAGTCCCTAGTTACTATACTTTTTCCTAATATTTCAAAACTGATCTGAAAAGACTGCTACCCCATTTTGCTCTGTAGAGTAGTCTAAGAGTTCATAAGGTTAGGAACTCTTCTCACTGAGAATAGTAGTATCAACTGTACTCTACTGGGAAATAAAGTTCAGTTATGTTAGTTAAAACTGACATTTCTGAGTGGTAGTGGCTAGTATGACATAGTAAAAGGGGCAGCAGAAAAAAGTGTAGGAGACATGATAATTTCCTGTCTCTTTTACTACTGGCTGTCTAAATTCTGAGTAAGCAATAACATTTCATTCATATATCAAAGATTACAGGGTGACAGATCGGAAGCATGTAGAGTGCAGGAAAGTTTTGAAAATATCTATTGTCTGAAGGTCTGATCCTTCTAAAGGGAATGGGAAATATGTATCCTCAGCAGCTTCCAATATTAGGCTCATAGTTTGGGATTTTATTTGTGATTTCATTTAAAAACACACTGTATTACATAAAAAAGTTGTAATGTAATTGTGCAGGCTCAGAGTTAGTTATAGACACTCCTCAGACATGCCCCAAACAAAGCATATATGTATATAGCCTTTATCCTGAATTTATTTTAATCGTAATTCATGCCTCTTTGTCAGATTAAGCATTTTAAAAATTCTGCATTCTGTATATTTAATTTGAAGTCCTATTGTCAACCTAATTCTGATGGAGAATGGTATTTAGTTAGAAACTGATTAGCAATGTTCTCAAACATCACCTGGCTTCCTAACTAATTAAAAAAGCTTGGTTCTGACCTGCTTTTCAGTTGGTAAGAACAGCAGGGTGGCTTCAGAACAAAAAAATAATGAACTTCAAACCATTGCATCTGATCAGTACAGGCTGCTAAAACCATTCTTTTCAGACTGAAATGAAACTAATACTATGCCTGTGTGTTTTTCGTGGGAGAATAGTTTCAGCAATAAAGTAAATACTGGATTAAATCTGTAGTGTTTGTTTTTTTCTAGAATTTCTTTTGTTTAATTTTTCTTGTGGTTGTGCAATGAAGATGCCACTAAATTACAGAGAAGAGAAGGAAAAAGGAACGTTCTTTAGTTTAAATGGGAAAAAAATGCACTTAAATAAAGGCTTCATTAACTGTGTTTGGAGAGATTATCAATTGACATACTATCAGTAGCCACACACAATTATAGTGCCAAGATATTCTGGGATCTCCCTCTCCTATCAAACCCTATTATAATTTCAGTGCATGACCCTATTAGATGTATAGGTTATGATTTACTTTTCACCTATACCATGTAAATCAGGAGTGGCTTCACTGGAGTCAGTGGAGCTAAATCATTGTCAGATTGGTGTGAGAAGTGAATAAGGTCCGCAGTCTCTATTCTATTCATGTGAGACTCTATTCTATATATTATGTCCTCTGTTTAAGACCACAGAATTCATTCAGCCTGTGGTTTGTGAGTACATGCAATTCAGACTAATCAGTACTGATGGTATCACAGGTTAGAATAGCTTGCTGGATTTCTAGTATATTTGCTTCCTTGGCTCCTGTTCACTTTAGTCACTTAGGTTCACTGTTGGGACTTAGTGGAGGCACCGAATACTGTTTTAATTAACATTACCTAAGATTCCTTTATTCACATACAGAATTTCTTCTCCACTAAATGCTTTCTGACAGATATGGCTATTTCCTACAAAACCTGGACAAACCTTATTGAATTAAGTTTAAATATTTTAGGAGTTCATTGTAATAAAATTCAAATGTTATATATTAATGTGATATTGTATGTAACACCTCTAAGGGGTGTGAAGGGGTGTCCAGCCCATGCAAGGCCTGAAGAGGTTAAGGTAGCTAGATGGGCCAATTAATTGCCTAGGCTGCACCTGGAGGAGGAGCCAGGTTGTAATGAGGGTAAATTAAGAAGAAGCTCAGCTGGACAGGAACAGGAGGGGCCTGTATAAAGTCTGGTAGCTGAGCATGGAAAAGTCCTGTAAAGATTAGAGAGGCTGTGGGGGGGATGAGAGAAAACAAGTTAGCTCTGTGATATAGCAGTAAGGGATAGGTCTGTACAGACTTTGACTGATTGTTGTAGGTCCCTGGGCTGGAATCCACTGTACTGAGTGAGCCTGGGTTTCTGTACCAGCCTGTAGCGAGGCGGTGTGGCTCCCCTCCTCCACAGGGAGGGTTGAGCCCCGTCCATCTTCCCCCAGGGCGGAACTTCTGGGCAGAAGCCCCGCCCCTCAAAGGGTCAGGCGGCGACCCGGAAGTATAAAAGCCGGGCGCCGGCCTTCAGTTGGAGCTCAGCAGCCAGCGAGCAGACCGTGCCGGACGACCCTGCGTCGCTGGGAGGCTGCCGAGCTCGAGACCGGACAGGCCATTGCCAGAACCGACGCAGCAACCACGACCCTGAGCTGCGGGAACTACCACCGCCTTCCCAGCCCTAACATACGCCTGAGGAGCCTCCGACCAGAACTGGCCCAGCTACCAGAGGACTACCCGATCTCCCCCTGACCCGGACTGGGAGGAGCCCATGACCGGTCGAACGACCGGCGGACACAGGTAGGCCCGAAGGGGGAATTGGAAAGTGCCCCGGGGGTGGCTGACCACAGTCAAGCCGCAGAAGGCCCGAGCCGATGACCAGGTGTATGCGGTCCAGGACCCCCACGACCGCGCTAGTCAGTGTGTTCGGTTTCAGGACACCCCCGACACTCTGTCAGTGTGTTTCGGGCCTGGATCCCCACTGACTGCCAACTAGCGGCGACGGCCGCTACTAGGGCCCGGCTGAACGCAGAGGATGGGTGGGCCTGCGTACCCCCTGCACCCCTAGCCGGTGTGGCAAGTATCCCCTTCGCCCCCAAGCTACATTTGTTGGTTCTCTTGCTGCCCCAAAGGGAGGCCCCCTGATGTGTGTTGCTCTGCCCTGCCCAAAGGGCCAGAGCCCCCTGACTGTGTGTTGCTCTGCCCTGCCAAAGGGCAAGCCCCCTCTGACTGTGTGTTAGCTCTGCCCTGCCCCAAAGGCGCCAGAGCCCTCCCCTCGACTGGGTTTGCTCTGCCTTGCCCACAGCCAGAGCCCTCTCCCTCTGACTGTGTGTTGCTCTGCCCTGTCCCACAGGCAGAGCCCATCTCCCTCTTGAACGTGTGGTGGCATTGCCCGTCCCACAGGGCCAGAGCCTAGTGCACTGTGTTTGGTGCCCACCTGCGTCCAAGGCAGGGCCCCACTGACTTTGCCGTGTCCCAGTCCACTCCACAGGGACCGAATGCCCAGACAGTGGACCGTGGACCCGAAGGACAGGACCCGGTGAAAACAGGACGAGGCCGGTGTGGCTCCCCTCCTCCACAGGGAGGGTCGAGCCCCAGCTTCCCTCGTCACACAGCCACTGAAGATTTGCCAATATTAAGGGGGAGTGAAAGAGAAAGCTACGAGAGACAGTTGTCCTGACAGACTGACATATGTGATTTCTCCAGAAGGGGAAACCCATATTGACCTTGCTGGAGGACCAAGCCATGAAGTGGGAGCAGTTGAGTCCTGACAAGATGAGAGACAGTGATAATGCAACCACAAGATGGAGTGTCAGCCTGGCTGAGCTAATGTCCAACACCACCAGGAGGAAGTGCTCCAAGGGTGGGTAGAGTATCCTGTGATGGGAAGACATGACTAATATAGTCCCTGGGGAGTGTTCTGAGCTCTGTGTGTGTATCTGTAGAACAAAGCTAATTCCATGAGTCACTGGTTTGAGCATTGGCCTGCTAAACCCAGGGCTGTGCGTTCAATCCTTGAGGGGGCCGTTTGGGGGACTGGGGGGGTAAAAATCTGGGGATTGGCCCTGCTTTGAGCAGGGGGTTGGATTAGATGACCTTCTGAGGTCCCTTCCAACACTAATATTCTATGAAAGTCTGAGAGACTAATGATAACACTACTCTGGTATGCCCTCTGTGGCTAATACCACCAATCAGACACAGCACCATAGACTTCAGTAAGTGAAGCCTCTGAGGGTTGTCCTGCATAACCTCAAAATACATTGCAGTATCCAATCTGAAAGGGGCTAAGGCACGGATAATTGTGGAAAGGTTCAGATTTTTGGGGGAAGAGGCAGTCTGCGAACACACATGAGTACCTAAACAGATGCTAATGGAAAACTATATCTTCATCCAAGTTACCTATTTTTGCATGCTTTTTTTCCTACATATATCTTCAGTAAAATCAGCCATGACTAGGTGTTTCAATATATGGCATACATCTAGATATTCAATACATTTAATGTGGCATAATTAGCTAGCTGTGAGATAACACAACATATTCAGTCTCTTTACAAGTTCTCGCTTTAGAGTTATGACAAGTCAATAATGCTTATCTGTCACAGGCATCTCTTCTGCTCTTTTTTTAATCTTGATGATACTTGACTATCTGTCTTGCCTCATAACAGAGAGTAAATGGCAAAGACACTTAAAGTGCATTACACTTAAAGTAATGGGAGACTGTTGACAAGACATGCATTGGACAGCTTGTGCCTGTGTGATTCTCTTCAGGGAAAATGTCTAGTCTTGCATAAGTTACTTTTAGTAGAATTTGTTTTATTTGCCAGTACTTGGAAGTTCATATGTCAATATGAACAATGGTGAAACACAAAGTTGCTAGTATGATAAATGTGTAATATCAGTGATGTATCAAGCTACTTTAATCTGATATTATTAATCTGTGATGGCCCACTGTATCTGTGACTGCTAAACTGTCTCCTAGCTAAGGCTGTAGCACCTGAGGAAGTGCACCTTGCCCTTCTAGAGTCCAGCAAGAGCACAGCTGAACTGGGGAGAGCTTAAAGGAGTAGTGAGATTCCTACAGCAGTTTCTGGGTTAGGGAAAACAGTGAGCAGAGCCCAGGAAGGGCTGGCTGTTTGAAGAGAGAAGTCATCAGGAAGGAAGTCCAGATTGAGACTCTGCTGAGTTTTGTGTTAGCTTGGACTCTGATGGCCTGGACGGCATGGGCTTTTTCTCTTGTGACTTAGCTGGAGGATCAAGTCACTTCTGCCACTAAGCTGTGTGGGAAGATTGGGTGACACAACTTGTATGAAGGGAAATAAGGCAGTGGATAGCCTGGGGCCAGCCCAAATAGACAGTACTGATACAATCAGAAGCATACAGTTTAAATTCTGCATGGCTGGATTAGTCGTGAATAAATATACGCATAGCTTTCTAATCTGAAGGTCTCTATGCCTCTCTCCTGTTGGATTCCTCCCCCTCCCATCCTCCCTGATCTCTCACAAGGGGACAAATTTTTCCAAGGATCGCAATACCCAACATATCTGGACTCTGCCTTTGATTTCCTTCTTCCTCTTCTCCCCCACTCCACTTACCTCAGAGGATTGTTATTGACCTGTTCCCTGGAAAGAAGTGTTGGCTAGGATTCCTTATCCAGCAGTCGGTGGTATCATTTATATCACAGCAATACAGCTCATATCAATTCAGGCATGTATTGTGCTATGATCTGTACATAACACATAGTACAGACATTGGTCCCTACTGAAAACTTAGTCTAAACTGAGAAGATGTAGAAGCAGGTGTAACGGAACAAACAAGAAAGAAGAGGAGAATTGTGACAGGTGAACTTGGTTAGGTACAGGGGAGGTTGGTCGCTGTGAGGGCAGCAGTTAGGCTGCCTTCAGCGGTATGCCTGTGGGAGGTCCGCCTGTCCCATGGTTTCGGTGGCAATTTGGCAGCGGGTACACTGAAGGCATGGGACCAGCAGACTTCCTGCAGGCATGCCGCCGAATCTGTTACACCAACAGAACTCCTGAAAGTCACCTGACTGCCATGCTTGGGATGGCAAAATACATAGAGCCACCCCTGGTTAGGTAGAATGATCGCATGCACAACTTCCAGATTTCAGCTTTTCTTTTAAAGATAAGTAAATAAGACTGGTCTCACTATTAAAATTATGCAAATAACTTTTTGTTTTTGTTTTTTAAAGTTCACTGGCAATCGTAGTGAGGGCTAGGGTGGAAACCTAACATTTTCTGGGTTGACTGAAAAAAAAAATTTCAAAATTTTCAGCAAATCAAAAAGCTTAAAAGAAACCCTTATTTTTACTTGATGCTTTAACACTTTATCTGAATGCAGCTGAAGGGGGGAAAAAAGGATTAACAAAAACACTGAATCGTTTTGGCACTATTTTTTACTTGGCAATTAAAAAAAAAAAAAAAAAAGATGCCCAAACCAGGAGGAAATGTTGAGACCTAACCCCCACCTATTGAACTGTTAGACACTTCACTGCAAGTCAGAGAAATGCACTTTCCTCCACTCAGGATCTGCAGCCAGGAACAAACTCTTGAAGTTAGGTGTCTAAGTCAAGTCAGCCCTTTATTGGTTCAATATCCCCAGTATATCAGTTATCAGTGCGCTTACACAGGATGGGGGACACTTAGGTTCAAATACCCCACCTCCGGCTGATGTGGAGGAGGGACTTGAACCCCAGTCTCCCATCTCCCATGTGAGTGCTCAATAGGGTATATAATCACTAATATAGAGTGAGATGCTTTATAAGGTTAGGAGGCAGAAGTAGGAGTGGGGATTCAAGTCATAATCTGTCTGTTTTTTTGGTCCAAGATCCTTAGGCTGAACCTAACCCTTGTTGCTGCCATTGACATCAGGCAGAAGGGTTACAGTGGTGCTAATGTAATTAAACTAACATACACAGCTGAGAATCTGTATGTACATCCCCAGAAACTGTCTAGTTTTCTACCATGTTGATCCTCATGCATGGGAGAAACTTCCAATAAATATCCGCAAAACTAACATTTATGTGCCTTCAAAACCCTCTATGAGGCTTACAAAAACACCTTGGCAATGGTTGGGATATGGTGCCGAGGTCATTTCCTATCAATGCAGAAAATCTGTCCTATCCACTTGCCTGTCCTACCATGCCTCATGCAGTGGGGTCCTGATCCATAACTAGAGCTCCTAAGTGCTACTGTAATACTAATAATTTGGATTCTCAGTGTGATTTGACACATTAATACAAAAGTTTCACTGAAACAGCTTTTTTTCTACAGAGCTAAACTGCCTCTGTAAAAGATACAGAAGTTCTCTTCCCTTGTGTCCCCTGCCCTGGCTGGACATACAGGAATGAGCCATGACTCTACCTACTCTTCCCTTTTCTCTACCTCTCTTACAGTAGGTTGCTTCTGGGTGTGAGGAGAGCAGCCTCCACAATCCCTTAAGTGCTTTCAATTCCAGTTAGTTCTTATATGACCAGTGGGAGGGAGTAGGGGAGGCCCCATGAATTCCCTCCCCTATCACATGCAGCTATGTAAATGCTGTCCCACTTTAGTTAAACTTGCATCTGCAGTATAGAATAACAATCACCTACAAAAAAGAAGCTTGCTAAAGAAAACTCAAGTTCTTTTTTTCCTTTCATATCTACCGTAATACAAGCACTTGCTATATGGGATGTCCTGTAAAGGGTTGCCAGTTCAATCCTGGCTCCAGTCTTCAGTCAGTCACGTGGCATGTGTAAAATGAATTAATTGATTCTCGTCCAGTTCTTGGAGTCTATCAAACTACCCTCTGAAGTGTCCTAATGAACACACACCAAGGAACTGATGCATGTAGAAACTACAGCTCGTAAGGGAAGGATTGCAGAATTTTAGCAAGGCAGTGTGAGTGAACTTTCAGTGCAGGCTTTCTTAAGTTGTATAACCACTCTTAGAGTGGAAGACTTCCTCTAATACTGACAATATGTCACCTAGAAGCATGACAGTGCAGGATGGGAAAAAGCATTACACAGAAGTGTGAGCTCATGGCTACAGTGTAAGCAGATTTGATAGAGTTCTGATGGAGCAAGAATTAGCCATCAAGATGAAAAGTCATTAAAAATCTACACGAAAATGAGAGATTATTTTTGGCCTTTTTCATGGAACTTTAATAAATATCCTTTAATAATTTTAAAAAATTGGAAGCTTATTCTTTTGTTCTCGTTTCATTGGATGTCTTTCAACATTTTTCCCACAGTGACAGGTAAACTTTGCTGTCTGAAGTTAGTGGTTAGAGAACCATTTTCTGGAGGTTTTAAAGCTACTTTGCTAGTTCAAGGCCAGTTCAGATAAAAACTCTGAACTATTGCAACTAGCATGGTGAAGAACCAACATACTAATGTACTAGTAGCTCTAGCATTGCAGGTTTATAATAGAAACACAAGCTTTCCCCTAATTATCACTTTCCTGGAATTTGCTTTCACTGAGACTGATCTTATTTAACTTTTTAAAAATTCTTTATTGGATTTTAACATATCTCCAGGAATCTCAATCATAATAATTTATAGCACATACACCACTGTTATAGTGTAAAGAAGAACCCCAATATATTAACACTTTCAAGATCCATGAATTTTTATATGGAGGCTATTTTTGCTGTGTTTGGTGTGCAAGTACTGCATCCAAAAACAATTTCCAACTACAAAACTGTAAGTAAAGTCTATCCAAGAATGGTGCTGCTAGCTTTTTGACAATAAAAAGGTTTGCAGGTATTCAAGAAATGTTATGAGCCACCAGTGCTTTAAAGCAACAAGCCACAAGAATAGTTTCTTCAAATGTCCAGATATCACTGTTTTGTAAACTTTGGCACTCTGAAAATATTGTAGAATGGATTCGGGCAGAATTGACACTGAATAGTCAAAAATGGCGGATAGGCATTGTGGCAAAGCTTTGGGATGCTTAGGCTAAAAATGGATACTTGAGTATCCAGACTGGACTACAAACACAAGCAAACAAAATAGCCACAAATAAAGTTGCTAGATTCATCCGCAATGCATCATTCTAACTCTTTCTGAGACTGTTATTGACATTGTGGGACTTTAGGTTTTGTCTAAATCGCAAATAGACACTCACAACTACCCTGAGCCAGCTGGCTCAGGATAAGGGGCTGTAACTGCATTGTAGACAGTCAGGCTCAGGCTGCAGTGCAGGCTCTGGGACCCTGCAAGGTGAGCTGGTCCCAGAGCTGGGGCTGCAGCCATAGCCCAGACAGCTACACAGCAATTAAACAGCTCCTTAGCCCTAGTCAGCTGGCACAGGCCAGCCATGGGTGTCTAAGCACAGAGTACTACTCACAAATATTATCCTCCACACTGAGATCTCACCTTTTTAGCATCAGTCCGCATTCTTGTGGGCATGAGTTATTGCTGGGCAAGATGATTACAGATGCATGCTAGGAAAATTGAGACTAGAAGAAGACAAACTATTTTTTCTTTAGTCTCTCCCACTTATGAATTCAAGAAATTAGCACAGACTTCCTGTATGCTATACGACAAGCAACTCGGGGGGCGAGGGAGGAGGGCATGTATTTGACTCCTACGACAACTAGGCTACCCCTGGATATAATTGCATGCGTTCTAGATTTTTTTTTTAATGCTGCCATTTAACAGGAGGAAAGATTGTATTCTTTTTTTTTTTTTTTTTACCACTGCAAGCTGTGGTATTTACTTTTTGTCTATTTGAGGTGCTATATCTAGCTGCTGCAAAATTGCAATCAGTGCTTGAGGCACAGCTTACAAATGATGGAACTCTCAAACTTCCCCAACACAATGTTGTTGTGTTTCATAAAGCACAATAATATGAATGAAGGGGGCATAATCTTATTTAGTACTTGTAAAATTGATTCAAAAACAACTACCTGAAACAGTAAGAAAAGATAAGCAAAGGGCAGAGACTTTCTATACGTCAGTGTCCCAAAATCCCAACACTCTTGCAACAATACTGAGTTGCAGAAGAATGATAAGGTTAGAAGAAAGCTTAAAAATTTATATATTCAGAACTGAAACAGATTGCTCATACTTTATTTCAGTGAGATCTTTACCTTCCAATTTTCATCTGAATTTGGCCTTCGGATTTCTAAAAGCAAATAACTCAAGATATCTGATAGAATTTATATTTCATACAAAACTTTTCAATCAAATATTGAATTGATTTACAAAATTTACTGACTGGTATATTGCAAAAAAAGAACACTTTGGAAAAAAGTCCAGCCATACCTACAATACATAAAATCAATGCCCAAATGTTTAGGGCAAGTGAATTCCTTATCCAATGGAGAATGCAGGAAAAACTTAGCAAGGACAAATATAATTAGTAAAGTCAGAACCCCAAGTTTAACAACTGTATTCTTAGAACAAATGATGTGAGATCTTTAAGATAAATGTTCAAGACCTCAGTTTTATCTGGTCTCTGGCCAGGTCTACACTGCGACTTTAAATCGGTTTAATGGCCGATATACCGATTTAACGCTGTATCCGTTCACACGACGTCGTCATTAATATCGAGTTAAACGGCTCCTTAAATCGATTTCGGAACTCCTCCCAAACGAGAGGAGTAGCGCTAAATTCGATAGTGATAACTCGGATTAGGGTTCATGTGGACGGAAATCGACGTTATTGGCCTCCGGGCGGCATCCCAGAGTGCAGCACTGACCGCTCTGGACAGCAATCTGAACTCGGATGCAGCGGGCAGGTAAACAGGAAAAGCCCCGCGAACTTTTGAATTACATTTCCTGCTTGCCCAGCGTGGAGCTCTGATCAGCACGGCTGGCAATGCAGTTTGAAATCGAAAAAGAGCTCCAGCATAGACCGTACGGGAGATACTAGGTCTGATCGCTGTATGGGGAGACAAATCTGTTGTATCCAGCTCCGTTACAGAACACGAAATGCCAAAGCGTTTGAATAAAAAACTCCAGGATACACAGCGCTGTGTGACAAGCGTAACGGGAAGCCAGAGACTCAAATGGACGCTCATGAAGGGAGGGAGGGGGTACTGAGGACTCCAGCTATCCCACAGTCCACAGCAGTCTCTGAAAATTATTTGCATTCTTGGCTGAGCTCCCAATGTCTGTAGGTTCAAACACAGTGTCTGGCGTGGTTCAGGGAACAGCTCCTCAGTTTATTTCCCCCCACCACCACGTGAAAAAAAAAAAGGAAAAGATTGCTGTGCTATGGCGTTTGCTCAATGCACTCCGCGAAAAAGGCGCCAAAGGGTTGTCTGCTGCCTTCACAAAGGGAGGGGTGAGGCTGTACCCAGCACCACCCGGGGCAGTGTTTTCTGCCCCATCAGGCACTGTGCTCTCAACACGGAAGTGGGAACTATGGGATAGCTGAGGAACAGCTACCCACAGTGCACCGCTCCTGAAATCGATGGTAGCTTTGGACCATGGACGCAAACAATCGATTTCGGGATCCCACTGTGGACGCGCTAAACCGATTTTATTAGATCTGTTTTGTAATATCGGTTTAAGCTAATTCGAAATAATCGTGCAGTGTAGACGTACCCTCTGAAAGATGGGTAGTGGTCAGCTTTAAACCAGAGAATATAGTCTTTTATTTGAATTGTGGGAGCTCTATTGGAAGAATGGGAATGTTTGGGGGACTTATGGGAGACAAAAACGGAGCTAAGTTTCTGGGGCACATAATAATCAGAGTAAAAGTGTCAGTAACTGGGCCTGATCTGCTTTCACTGATATGACTGACTGCCATTGAGTTATTTCTGATTTTATACCAGCCTAAGAAAGAACAGATCAAGACTAAAATAATCTGCATGATCCACTTCACCTTGAATGGTCCCTTACAATGTTACTTACTTATGCTAAAGAATCTGTCCCACCTTGTACTATCACCTTGTGTCACAGCTAAATACATTTCCCAGACCTGAAGAACCATGTGTAAGCTTGAAAGCTTATCTCACCAACAGAAATTCATCCAATAAAAGATACTACCTCACCCACTTTCTCTCTTTATCTACAGAATTGGCTTCCCTAATCCTAGCAGATCCATGAGAATTAACCATTTACTTCCTCTATTATCTGTCTAAAAACCTGTTTTCTTCCTCTTAAATACTTAACTTGGTAAACATGAATTATTTTATATTGATATTCCTAAAAGACTCAGTAAGAACTGTCCTAAAAAAAACGAGGCTTTTCCAGGACTTTTCCTGGGTTGGTACAGCTCATAAACCATTCCTTTTCCTAGAGGTTATTAAATCTCTTGAGTTTACATGCTCAGATACTGACGGATGCAGAGTGTAAATGTTTCAGAATGATCACCTAACTGAGACAGTGGAAGTTTCTTCTAATTCATATATTTGAAGGCCAGAAGGGTCTACTGTGACCATCTAGCTGACCACCGGTTAATATAGGCCATAGACATTTGCTTGATTAATTCCTGTCTAAACTAGATTATAGCTTTAGGAAAACTTTGAGTAATTATCAATGATTTAGAATACACTACATTGGAAGAAAGATTGATTAACTTCTTTTTCTTTAAAAATGTGTACCTTTTTTTAACTTCCAGTCTGCATGTACCTACCTGGAACTTCCAGCCATTGGCAAATGCTATACTTTTATCTCCTAGACTGAAAAGCTCACTATCAAATTTCCATTCCTCGTGTAGGTATTTGATTAAGTAGCCACCCAACACCCTTCCATTTGTTAGGCCAATTAGATTGAGTTCCCTGAGCTTTGCACTGTAAAGGAATGGCTTTTGAACCTTTAATTAAATTTGGGTCTCTTCTTTGAACCCTCTCTAACTTTTATAAACCAGGAATAACAACTAAAATAGTTCAAAGGATGCTGCAGTGTGTGTAAATGCTTTGCTGAACAGTGGGAGAGAGCATGTGATTAAGGGCTCTGCTGAATCATTACCTACAAGAGGATATTTTAGTGTCTTTATTTTCTCTGGTGAGATAGTCCAAATGGCTGAAACATCTTGTTTTAGATGAACTTTAAGGACCATTTTTTATGGTGCAGTGTATTCACATCTCTACTTGTGATTTCTCTATGGGCTACCACAAATAGAGAATTTTAATGCACTTTGTTATATTGGGCAAATCTTTTGTCATCTTAGCTTCTGGTGGATTATTAAAAAAAAATATAGAGAGGGGGAGACCAACTTGGGTTCTCTCTTACTTTCATCTTTGATTAGGAATTTTTGTACCAAAGAACTCAATTCTTGCTCATAGTATGGAGTAACTGTTGTCGAGTACTCCACCTATACAATGCAGTCTTCCTAATACTGATAGATAAACCTCTCTTAGCACAGGGAAAATTTACAAACTAAAACAAAAGATAATCTAACACAATTCTTTGCTATTACTTACTATTTCTGTAATACTAGAGGCTTAGTCCAGATATGCTTATGGAGATGTATTTTTCCTGCCCTGGTTCCTTGCTGATTCGAAGAGAACAAAACAAAGACACAAACAAAAACCTTCCCCCACAGATTTGTAAGTATCTGCTCCCTTATTAGTCCTTTTGGTCAGGTTCCAATGAGGTTATCTGAGCTTCTTAACCCTTTACAGATTAAAGAGGAATTAACCCTTTACAGGGTAAAGAGGGATTTTATGCTACCCTTAGCTTATGTTTATGACAGTGAGAGAATGAGGGAGCTAAGTAGAGGGCTTAATGCTGCTATTTTCCCCTCTAACTTACTCCAGTTTGCTCTCAATTGGGTATTCACATATGTAAAAAATAATCCATTTTTCTCTTAGCTCTCATTTCTGTGTTGTCTGTGCAGGGCTAACAGGACTAAAAAGCAGTTAATCGTACGTTGTTGTCATTAAGAAAGTAGTTATGTCAAGGTGCAGGGTCAGCTTTGAGTAAGGAGATGTCATTGTCTACTGTCAGGTTATAGAGCAGAACCACTCTTTAATATTGTACCTGCTTCATGACAGACCATTTAAACTCAATATGAATTGTGAGTTAAAATGAATCAATCTGATAGGAATTATCCTGTTTGTCCCTTTTGGGCTATGTCGGGTGGATGTTAATCTCCATGACTGCCTGTCCCAAAACATGTAGGCTTCAAAGGCTCAGCTCCCACAAATTCTGATCTTAACTTATTCAGTGCAGAGAATGTTGGATCTTGTCTGTTAAATGAAGTCTAGTTTTTTTTTGTGATTTAAGGAGCAAATTATGCATGTTGTATTATCTTTGACATCGTTTAGTCCCCCATTATGATCTCTTTGTGAATGCTTTTCCTGGAAGATCATTGTTAATAATCTGAGGCTAATGCCAGTAATAGTGTCTACAGAATAAGACCCTGAGATTTCCCACATCAATTAGTTTTTTGACACACAGTATGTAAGACCTCTCAGATGCCTGGCAAAGTAGAGTTGAAAGTACACTATTAGAATAGATACTTGCAGGACATTTTTTTCTTTTAGAAACACATATTTCATGTTGGCTTTTTCACAGGAATACATGATATTTAAGACTGGAGTAATGTGTGCAAGTAAAATTTCATCCCCCCTCTGTTTTGAGTCACATTTTACAAACTCAGAGAAAATTCTGATTTGATGCCAAAGCTTTGATGAAAAGCTGGCAGCATCAGTATCCCAAAAGACTAAGATGTCCTTGGGCAATCAAAACTTATTCTAACATGTCCAACTGAGGCCTGATTCTTTTGCCATTGATGTCAATAGGAGTTTGCTAATGAAGTTGATGGTAATAGGACTGAGTTCAAACTGAGGATGTAGAATATTAGATTATATATATTATTGGACTGCAAGAAAAAGTAAAATAATGAAGCTAGAAATTGTAATGGAAACCTTAAAAAGAACAAGAGTGCTTGTGGCACCTTAGAGACTACCAAAATTATTTGAGCATAAGCTTTCATGGGCTACAGCCCCACTTCATTGGATGCATGTAGTGGAAAATAAAGTAGGAAGATTATATATATACACACACACACTGGCCATTCGATTACAGACCTAAAAGTCGCAATATTACGACAAAAAAATTTCAGAAACAGATTTCTATGAGAGACTGCTGAATCGGAATTAATTTGCAAATTGGACACCATCAAACTAGGCTTGAATAAAGACTGGGAGTGGATGGGCCATTACACAAAGTATATCTTCGCCTTTCCCCCCTCAGTTCCTTACATCTCCTTGTCAATTGCTGGAAATGGGCCATTTTCATTACCACTACAAACAGTTCTTTTTCTCTTCTGCTGATAATAGCTCACCTTAACTGATCACTCTCCTTATAGTGTGTATGGTAACATCCACTGTTTCATGTTCTCTGTGTATATATTTATATCTTCCTACTGTATTTTCCACTACATGCATCCAATGAAGGGGGGCTGTAGCCCACAAAAGTTTATGCTCAAATAAATTTGTTGGTCTCTAAGGTGCCACAAGTACTCCTGTTCTTTTTGCCGATACAGACTAACACAGCTGCTACTCTGAAACCGATCATAATGGAAACCTTGGTTCACAAAGGTCAAAGGCTACTGATATTCAGTGTGTTTGGTTTACTGAAGACTTGAACATCAGTGTTCCCTCCATTGGCTTGTTGACTCTAATGACAAGGATTCTCAGCTTTACCCTTGATTCTTGCATCTGCTTTCTCCACTTTGCAGCATGTCCCTTAAAGGTCTTCAGACAAATTTGGTCCATTTGGTCAGAGCCATACAGCTTGGTCTGATCAACTTTGAGTAAGGTCATTCCCAACTTACACTACTTTTCCAAAAACTATATGTAAAATATAACCCTTTAGATAATACTTTGTAGTACACAAACCACCAAATAAGTCTGACCCCTAAAAATATCAGAGCTGAATACATGACACCACTTTTGAGGAAGCTGGGATGGTCATAGCTGAGTGAAAAGATCTTTCCAGTGTATGGAAAGTGTGACTTAAACATATCTGATTGCTAGGGGTTGTCTTTCAGTGAAGTCACTCAATGTTTGTCCATCAGCAAAAATAAGTTCCAATTTAGGACCAATGTTGCTATTCTTGCCACAAATGTGACTCCTTTCATTGACCTTCTCTTTTGGAACTGGGCTGTAAGACAAATGCCTTATTTTCTAAATTGGCATTCTTGATGTTTTTAAAATAGCCTATCAAGATTAAACTAATTTAAGAAACATTCTTATAAAAAGTATATATGCTTCATGGCTTAATTGCCTTCTGGGATCTATTTACATAGTATTTTAAAATGAACAACTTTACTTTAGAAGTTCCCACAATTTAAAATATTACTTTTCAAAAAGTAAGAACTGCTTAAGGTTCTCAAGGTTTCTAACAAGAAAAAAAATTAAAAATAAGTGAAAACATCAAAAGCAAAACAAAAAAATTGAACCAAAGAAAATTTCCATTTTTCAATGGAATTATAAATCAGAAACATACGAAGAAGAAAACTATTTACATAGCAATGGAAATAAGGGGGAGGGAATAATATAAAATATACAATAAAAATCAGCATAAATGAAACCTCCTGATATTAACATTTTTTCCCCCAGTTTTCCTTTGTTTTACTAAGTATCTGAGTTCTGTAAAACTAGATTCCTGTTTTGTACATTTCATACGTATGTTAGCTTTTTCCAGAATGCTATCAGCACAGCCTCTCTCTTTCCGCTGCAACCTTTTAACTAAAACATTACATACTTAAAATCCTGCTCACTACAAATTATATCTTCTAGTGTCTATGTATTGTCTTCCATATTTCAAACCGTAGATCATTTTTATTAAAATTTAAATCTGCTTTAGAAAATATTTGTGCAGGATACTGATCTAGCTATCAGCATGTGTGTATATACAAAATTGGCTCCTTACATTCTTGTTAACAGGACATAAATGCCAGAACTAGGTTAAAAAATGTTTTAAAATGTAATGTCTAGGACATTCTAAAGGTCAGATTGTAGGTTGTAGCTGTGCAGTGCTTAGGAGGAAGGTGCAGTGTTAGTCTTCAACGTCCTTTATGCAGCCTGACTCTGAGGTCATTCAGATTCTGGCTCAGTCCTCAGGGTAAATTAGTGTAGCCTCAGGGATATTACAACACCTGAGCATGAGTGAGCTCTGGCCAAAGCCTCTTATACTGACAGCCACAGAAGGGGGAGAGAGGGAGGGCAGGGAAAGGTTACAGCATAAGAACCATTTTGGTGGTGCTATGCCATATGAAGGTTTCTTTAGATAAGTGATTCTCTAGTGGCCAGCTTTATGTTATTAGAGTGGTGTTAGCACACCCAGAAAAAATGCGCTCTAAATTGGAAATAACAAACCTCACTCTCCGGCCATCTGTGAGGGGGTGGGGGGAGAATGCTATTTTATAGGCATTAATGCAGCAACAACACAGAGCTGCTTCACTACAATAACATACTTTGTACCAATTACCTAAATACTCCTACTAAAAGGACTGAACTAAACAAATGAACTTTTATTACCTGTATGATGGCTGGCAAGGTCTCTAATATAATCACATCACATACAAATTGAGCACTTCTTGTTGTTTGCAGTGTAGACTTTTGCTTTAAGTACAAAGCAAAGATGCTGCCCCAAAACAGGTGTTCAATATGTAAAAAAGAACTGACCAAATGTTTAGACTGTAAAATATATTAGACATTTTTTCAGCTAAATATTTAAAAAATTATCTTCTATCTAGATTTCAAGATTTGAATTTAGGGTAAGATAGCTATTCCTTGGAACAACTGAGTCTTAAAATTAAACCTAAAAAAATGAGAACAAACACTTATTGGAGAGCAACTTTTGAGTGCCAATATCTGCAATATCCTAAACTAGATGCCCAGAAAAGGTACCTACATCAGCCAGTCAGATTTAATATTTGACCATTTTAAGATATGAAAAATATATTAAGCCTTATGCAGCTGTAATTCCTTTGGACCTGTTTTTATCTAGGGCTTTTGTGACAAGATGAAAGTGAACCACAAACTGCTATGTAGTTATAGGCTAAGTAGGTGTTGGCATGCCACAGGTATGTTATGAGGAACAAAGCTAAAATTTAATTATTTTCTTCTCAATCCCAATTATTGGGAGTAAATTCAGAACAGGTCACAGTGACCTTATCCAAATGACAAGTGCAGGTAGACAGCAAAACTTCACTCTTTAGAAGTATGTTGCTGTCTTTGTAAGATTTATATATATTAACTACTACATTGAATGAATTCAATATTTGAAAAATAGCTTAGAATTCTGTATCATAATCAACCTACTTCATTCTATAAGAATCCTAAAGCATGCAAGTGCTCTGGGGGAACTGGCACTTCCAGCTCTCTGTTCTTGAACTTATGATTTTTTTTTTTTTAAAGTAGTTTATTTGCCTGCTGCTGCTTTTGTCACCATGGAAACAGTAATTAAATTACTGAAAATGGACCAAGTATTTTTTTAAAACAACCTATGTTACCAAAATAGGGAAAATATTTATCAGATATCTTTCATATGTGTATTGGTTTGAGGCACACTGCGTAAAAAAACTTGGCCCATACTGTTAACTAAGAACTGGACTTCACTGGAAACTCTACCAGTAAATCTGTTTCATCTAGCTTCTTTTCCTAATGCCGGCTTTGTTACTGGGAATGATTTGTGTAATAACATTACTTTTCTAGGTTCCTGCAGTTCTGTAGCATCATTCCACAGTACTGCAATGATTGCAGCATAGATAGGTTGAGTTGGTTGCAGCGGAGGGAGAGGGAAGTGATGTGCTAAAGGGATACTTTTTCATCACTTTGCCTCAGTTTCCCACCTGGCAATGGGAAACTGAGGCAAAGGGCACTGCCCAACACACTGGGGTCAGGTTGGATATGATTGTATGTTTCTGAATGTGGTTGTGGTGTTTTCCCAGACAAACGCTTGATTCCCTTCCCCTTTTATTTATTACTCCCTCTGATCTGAGGGAAACTGAGATATAGAAAAATAACTTTCCCCATCTGTGAAATCATTATTGGAGTACAAAGTATTGCATTATGCCAGTCCTTGCATATGAACAATCTGATATAGTTATTCCATACCAGTAGGATTGAGCAGATGTTTAGCATGGAAATAAAATAGCATCAGCTCAGATTCATAAGAATGAAGCAATTTAGATTGTTTTCCTCAAAACAAAATAATGGTATCGTTAGATCTGACACCAAATAACTGAATGTAGTGTGGTAGAATTAATTTCTTCCTAATAAATGATGAAGATAAATGCAGTTTTATACCAAGCTTTCTCTGGTATGTTTACAGAAATGCCATGTGGCACAAACATAAGAATTATATTTAGTCTTTTAAAACCCGAGACTGATGAATTTTGTCTGAGTGGCTTCTGGCCCATAGAAGCTAAACTAGGCTTTGTCCCTGCCAGCAGGTATATGGGATCTTGGGGAGCAATTACCACACAGGTGGGGTGCCAATTAATTTCTTTATTAAAGGAAAAAGGAAGTGGTAGGAATTTAACAATAAAATACGAAGGGATGGGGTGTATAGGGTGTTTACAATAGACA